>NW_026061429.1:2500-25000 GCF_024217435.2 Syngnathus scovelli
CCGTCCGAGTCAGACTCGGTCGTTGCGGCCCGCCCGGTCACGCGATGCGGCCAGGATGCGGAGTTTTGCCGGCGCTGGGGGGATCCGGAAGGACGAAGGGGCGACGGTGGCGGTCACAGCTCGTCGCCTCCGTGACCCAGACGGGACTGTGCGCACCCCGAGTCAGACTCGGTTCGGCGCGGCCCGCTGCGGCCGGCTGGCGAGGTGAGATGTGGGCCATTGCCGCGCTCCCGACGAACCGTTCCGGGGGGCTGGTGACGTCGCGCGTTCGGCGCTGATGCTGCGACCGGGAGGGAAGCTGCGCCCCGTCCGAGTCAGACTCGGTCGTTGCGGCCCCCCCGAGCCCGCACGCCTCACGCGGAGGGGTCATACGCCCCGGCGGCCACGATAGACGCCTCCCGCTTCGCGGTGGTCGGGAAGGCGTGTGCGGATATGTGCGGAGGTTGGGACTCGGGCGTGGTCTTTGAGAAATCGGTTTCGCGGTCGACCGGCGCGGCCGGCGGACGCCCACGTGGCGTGCCGCAAGTCGGATCGCGCGCTCGGCCTCCGTGGATGGCCTCTGGGTGAGGTTGAGCCGGGGCGTCTCGGTTTCGCTGCCGTACGGTTCGCGCTAGGCCTGCGCGGGCGGCGCGGGGCGCGCGCTCGCGCGGCGGCCGTAGCGCTGGAGTGCGACCCGCAAGTGGGGAGGAACCGTCCACCCAACGCCGGCGGTAGCCGGGGCCGGTGGGGGCCCTACCAAGGCGGGTCATGGGCGCATGTCGGTCAGGTTATAAGAGTGTTTTTTTCGCTCCGGGCTAGAGCCGGGTGAGGTCGTCTCGAACCACGTGCCTGAAGGCCGCCTCGCGCCGGATTCGGCCCCGCTCATTCGTCGGAGTGACCGCCCGACGCGGGCATCGCTAGATTAGCCGTGGCCCCGATCCTTCCCCATCGACAGCCTTTCGCCCCCTGTGCTCCGGCCTGTTAATAGAGGCGGCCGGTACCCCTTCCTTGGATGAGAGAGAATCCTTAACGGACCATTCGCAGATTTTCGCCCGGCCTCTGTTTACCGAGGCGGCCGGTACCTCCGTCTGCCTTGGATGGACCGCATCCGCAGATTTTCGTCCGGCCTTAGCTTAAGGAGACGGCCGTTGCCTCCACACCTTGGAGATGATATTCGCTCCGGGCTAGAGCCGGGTGAGGTCGTCTCGAACCACGTGCCTGAAGGCCGCCTACGCCGGATTCGGCCCCGCTCATTCGTCGGAGTGACCGCCCGACGCGGGCATCGCTAGATTAGCCGTGGCCCCGATCCTTCCCCATCGACAGCCTTTCGCCCCCTTCGCTCCGGCCTCTGAGGCGGCCGGTACCCCTTTCTTGGATGAGACAGAACCCTTGACGGGCCGTTCGCAGATTTTTGCCCGGGCTTTATTTACCGAGGCGGCCGGTACCTCCGTCTGCCTTGGATGGACCGCATCCGCAGATTTTCGTCCGGCCTTAGCTTAAGGAGACGGCCGTTGCCTCCACACCTTGGAGATGATATTCGCTCCGGGCTAGAGCCGGGTGAGGTCGTCTCGAACCACGTGCCTGAAGGCCGCCTACGCCGGATTCGGCCCCGCTCATTCGTCGGAGTGACCGCCCGACGCGGGCATCGCTAGATTAGCCGTGGCCCCGATCCTTCCCCATCGACAGCCTTTCGCCCCCTTCGCTCCGGCCTCTGAGGCGGCCGGTACCCCTTTCTTGGATGAGACAGAACCCTTGACGGGCCGTTCGCAGATTTTTGCCCGGGCTTTATTTACCGAGGCGGCCGGTACCTCCGTCTGCCTTGGATGGACCGCATCCGCAGATTTTCGTCCGGCCTTAGCTTAAGGAGACGGCCGTTGCCTCCGATCCTCCGGGCTAGAGCCGGGTGAGGTCGTCTCGAACCACGTGCCTGAAGGCCGCCTACGCCGGATTCGGCCCCGCTCATTCGTCGGAGTGACCGCCCGACGCGGGCATCGCTAGATTAGCCGTGGCCCCGATCCTTCCCCATCGACAGCCTTTCGCCCCCTGTACTCCGGCCTGTTAATAGAGGCGGCCGGTACCCCCACCTTGGATGAGCCAGAATCCTTGACGGACCATTCGCAGATTTTTGCCCGGGCTTTGTTTACCGAGGCGGCCGGTACCTCCGTCTGCCTTGGATGGACCGCATCCGCAGATTTTCGTCCGGCCTTAGCTTAAGGAGACGGCCGTTGCCTCCGATCCTCCGGGCTAGAGCCGGGTGAGGTCGTCTCGAACCACGTGCCTGAAGGCCGCCTCGCGCCGGATTCGGCCCCGCTCATTCGTCGGAGTGACCGCCCGACGCGGGCATCGCTAGATTAGCCGTGGCCCCGATCCTTCCCCATCGACAGCCTTTCGCCCCCTGTACTCCGGCCTGTTAGTAAGGCGGCCGGTACCCCCTTTCTTGGATGAGCCAGAATCCTTGACGGACCGTTCGCAGATTTTTGCCCGGCCTGTGTTTAAGGAGGCGGCCGGTACCTCCTTCCTTGGATGACCCACTACCCTTGACGGGCCCATTCGCAGATTTTTGCCCGGCCTGTTAATAGAGGCGGCCGGTACCCCCTTTCTTGGATGACCTACTACCCTTGACGGGCCATTCGCAGATTTTTGCCCGGCCTGTGTTTAAGGAGGCGGCCGGTACCTCCTTCCTTGGATGACCCACTACCCTTGACGGGCCCATTCGCAGATTTTTGCCCGGCCTGTTAATAGAGGCGGCCGGTACCCCCTTTCTTGGATGACCTACTACCCTTGACGGGCCATTCGCAGATTTTTGCCCGGCCTGTGTTTAAGGAGGCGGCCGGTACCTCCTTCCTTGGATGACCCACTACCCTTGACGGGCCCATTCGCAGATTTTTGCCCGGCCTGTTAATAGAGGCGGCCGGTACCCCCTTTCTTGGATGACCTACTACCCTTGACGGGCCATTCGCAGATTTTTGCCCGGCCTGTGTTTAAGGAGGCGGCCGGTACCTCCTTCCTTGGATGACCTTCTACCCTTGACGGGCCATTCGTGGATTTTTGCCCGGCCTGTGTTTAGGGAGGCGACCGGTCCTCCGTAACTTGATCGGATTTCCCTTCCGGCCTGAGTTTATGGAGGCGGCCGGTCCTCCGTAGCTTGATTGGATTTCCCTTCCGGCCTGTGTTTATGGAGGCGGCCGGTCCTCCGTAGCTTGATTGGATTTCCCTTCCGGCCTGAGTTTATGGAGGCGGCCGGTCCTCCGTAGCTTGATCGGATTTCCCTTCCAGCCTGTGTTTAAGGAGGCGGCTGGTCCTCCCCGGTCGGTTGCCAAGCGACCGGGACCCGCAAGTGGGCAGGAACCGTCCACCCAACGCCGGCGAGCCGGGGCCGGTGGGGGCCCTACCAAGGCGGGTCTAACTTCAGGCGGTGCAAACGGGGGAGGGGGGTAAGGACGGCTGCCGGGAGCAGACAGCCGTCCCCGGGAGGGGGTAGTAGCTTCGCGGCGGCCGCCGGGAGCAGACGGCCGTCCGCGGATTCTGCCAATGCCTGTAGGACTTTGAATATTTCACAGCCGTGCTGTGGCACTTAGAAAATTTTTCAGAGATGTGGCACTTAGAAAGTTTTTCAGAGATGTGGCACTTAGAAATTTTTTCAGAGATGTGGCACTTAGAAATTTTTTGAGAGATGTGGCACTTAGAAATTTTTTGAGAGATGTGGCACTTTGAAAATTTTTGAGAAATGTGGCACTTAGAAAATTTTCTCTCTCTCTCTCTGGAAGTGCCGTGCCTTCTTCAGTTCTGCTATCCGAGCAGGGGACGCTTGCTGGCGGCCGTTACCAGCGCTCGGACCAGGCCCAATTGATTTGCATGGAAAACAATTGCGTCCCCCATGCTCGTTCTGACTATATTTTGCGAAAGGGGGGTAAAGTGATGAGTACACTAAGTGGGGGGACCAACCCATGTACTCTAGAAAAAGTACATGGGTTGACAAAAGACCAGTTGGTAATGCACCCCTGGTACCCCAACCCCTGGTACCTTTAGGCACTTAGAAAAAATTTCGCCCAAATTTGGAGGTCGCTCCAGGGGAAGAGGCCGAATTTTCGCCTATTACGGCCGACCGCGGGAACCAGCCGAGGCGGACGCTTTTCGGCGCAAGAGCCGTTGGCACTTAGAAAATATTCGCTAAACTTCAAAGGACCTCCAGGGGAAGAGGCCGAATTGTCACTTTTTCTGGCCGACATCGGGAACCAGCCGAGTCGGACTCTTTACGGCGGAGCAGCCGTTGGCACTTAGAAAATATTCGCCAAACTCGGCCGGACTTCCAGGGGAAGAGGCCGAATTGTCACTTGTTCTGCCCGACATCGGGAACCAGCCGAGTCGGACACTTTAAGGCGGAGCAGCCGTTGGCACTTAGAAAATATTCGCCAAACTTGAACGGACCTCCAGGGGAAGAGGCCGAATTTTCACCTGTTCTGGCCGACATCGGGAACCAGCCGAGTCGGACGCTTTAAGGCGGAGCAGCCGTTGGCACTTAGAAAATATTCGTTAAACTTGAAAGGACCTCCAGGGGAAGAGGCCGAATTGTCACTTGTTCTGGCCGACATCGGGAACCAGCCGAGTCGGACGCTTTACGGCGGAGCAGCCGTTGGCACTTAGAAAATATTCGCCAAAATGTTCCGGACCTCCAGGGGAAGAGGCCAAATTTTCACTTGTTCTGGCCGACTGGGTGAACCGGCCGAGGCGGACACTTTACGGCGGAGCAGCCGTTGGCACTTAGAAAATATTCGTTAAACTTCAACTGACCTCCAGGGGAAGAGGCCGAATTTTCACTTGTTCTGGCCGACATCGGGAACCAGCCAAGTCGGACCCTTTACGGCTGAGCAGCCGTTGGCACTTAGGAAATATTTGCCTTAACTCGGCCGGACTTCCAGGGGAAGAGGCCGGATTTTCACTTGTTCTGGCCGACATCGGGAACCAGCCGAGTCGGACACTTAAAGGCTGAGCAGCCGTTGGCACTTAGGAAATATTTGCCTTAACTCGGCCGGACTTCCAGGGGAAGAGGCCGAATTTTCACTTGTTCTGGCCGACATCGGGAACCAGCCGAGTCGGACGCTTTACGGCGGAGCAGCCGTTGGCACTTAGAAAATATTCGTTAATCTTGAACGGACCTCCAGGGGAAGAGGCCGAATTTTCACTTGTTCTGGCCGACATCGGGAACCAGCCGAGTCGGACTCTTTACGGCGGAACAGCCGTTGGCACTTAGGAAATATTCGCCGAACTCGGCCGGACTTCCAGGGGAAGAGGCCGATTTTTCACTTGTTCTGGCCGACATCGGGAACCAGCCGAGTCGGACTCTTTACGGCGGAGCAGCCGTTGGCACTTAGGAAATATTTGCCAAAATGTTCCGGACCTCCAGGGGAAGAGGCCGAATATTCACTTGTTCTGGCCGACATCGGGAACCAGCCGAGTCGGACACTTTACGGCGGAGCAGCCGTTGGCACTTAGGAAATATTCGTTAAACTTCAACTGACCTCCAGGGGAAGAGGCCGAATTTTCACTTGTTCTGGCCGACATCGGGAACCAGCCGAGTCGGTCTCTTTACGGCGGAGCAGCCGTTGGCACTTAGGAAATATTCGCCGAACTTGGCCGGACTTCCAGGGGAAGAGGCCGGATTTTCACTTGTTCTGGCCGACATCGGGAACCAGCCGAGTCGGACACTTTACGGCGGAGCAGCCGTTGGCACTTAGGAAATATTCGCCAAAATGTTCCGGACCTCCAGGGGAAGAGGCCGAATTTTCGCTCGTTCGGGCCGACATCGGGAACCAGCCGAGTCGGACACTTTAAGGCTGAGCAGCCGTTGGCACTTAGGAAATATTCGCCTTAACTCGGCCGGACTTCCAGGGGAAGAGGCCGGATTTTCACTTGTTCTGGCCGACATCGGGAACCAGCCGAGTCGGACTCTTTACGGCGGAACAGCCGTTGGCACTTAGGAAATATTCGCCGAACTCGGCCGGACTTCCAGGGGAAGAGGCCGATTTTTCACTTGTTCTGGCCGACATCGGGAACCAGCCGAGTCGGACCCTTTACGGCGGAACAGCCGTTGGCACTTAGGAAATATTCGCCTTAACTCGGCCGGACTTCCAGGGGAAGAGGCCGGATTTTCACTTGTTCTGGCCGACATCGGGAACCAGCCGAGTCGGACTCTTTACGGCGGAACAGCCGTTGGCACTTAGGAAATATTCGCCGAACTCGGCCGGACTTCCAGGGGAAGAGGCCGATTTTTCACTTGTTCTGGCCGACATCGGGAACCAGCCGAGTCGGACCCTTTACGGCGGAACAGCCGTTGGCACTTAGGAAATATTCGCCTTAACTCGGCCGGACTTCCAGGGGAAGAGGCCGGATTTTCACTTGTTCTGGCCGACATCGGGAACCAGCCGAGTCGGACTCTTTACGGCGGAACAGCCGTTGGCACTTAGGAAATATTCGCCGAACTCGGCCGGACTTCCAGGGGAAGAGGCCGATTTTTCACTTGTTCTGGCCGACATCGGGAACCAGCCGAGTCGGACCCTTTACGGCGGAACAGCCGTTGGCACTTAGGAAATATTTGCCTTAACTCGGCCGGACTTCCAGGGGAAGAGGCCGGATTTTCACTTGTTCTGGCCGACATCGGGAACCAGCCGAGTCGGACTCTTTACGGCGGAACAGCCGTTGGCACTTAGGAAATATTCGCCGAACTCGGCCGGACTTCCAGGGGAAGAGGCCGATTTTTCACTTGTTCTGGCCGACATCGGGAACCAGCCGAGTCGGACTCTTTACGGCGGAACAGCCGTTGGCACTTAGGAAATATTTGCCTTAACTCGGCCGGACTTCCAGGGGAAGAGGCCGGATTTTCACTTGTTCTGGCCGACATCGGGAACCAGCCGAGTCGGACTCTTTACGGCGGAACAGCCGTTGGCACTTAGGAAATATTCGCCGAACTCGGCCGGACTTCCAGGGGAAGAGGCCGATTTTTCACTTGTTCTGGCCGACATCGGGAACCAGCCGAGTCGGACCCTTTACGGCGGAACAGCCGTTGGCACTTAGGAAATATTTGCCTTAACTCGGCCGGACTTCCAGGGGAAGAGGCCGGATTTTCACTTGTTCTGGCCGACATCGGGAACCAGCCGAGTCGGACTCTTTACGGCGGAACAGCCGTTGGCACTTAGGAAATATTCGCCGAACTCGGCCGGACTTCCAGGGGAAGAGGCCGATTTTTCACTTGTTCTGGCCGACATCGGGAACCAGCCGAGTCGGACTCTTTACGGCGGAACAGCCGTTGGCACTTAGGAAATATTCGTTAATCTTGAACGGACCTCCAGGGGAAGAGGCCGAATTTTCACTTGTTCTGGCCGACATCGGGAACCAGCCGAGTCGGACGCTTTACGGCGGAGCAGCCGTTGGCACTTAGGAAATATTTGCCTTAACTCGGCCGGACTTCCAGGGGAAGAGGCCGAATTTTCACTTGTTCTGGCCGACATCGGGAACCAGCCGAGTCGGACCCTTTAAGGCTGAGCAGCCGTTGGCACTTAGGAAATATTTGCCTTAACTCGGCCGGACTTCCAGGGGAAGAGGCCGATTTTTCACTTGTTCTGGCCGACCGGGGGAACCAGCCGAGTCGGACACTTTACGGCGGAGCAGCCGTTGGCACTTAGGAAATATTCGCCAAAATGTTCCGGACCTCCAGGGGAAGAGGCCGAATTTTCACTTGTTCTGGCCGACCGGGGGAACCAGCCGAGGCGGACACTTTACGGCGGAGCAGCCGTTGGCACTTTGAAAATATTCGCCAAAATGTTCCGGACCTCCAGGGGAAGAGGCCGAATTTTCACTTGTTCTGGCCGACCGGGGGAACCAGCCGAGGCGGACACTTTACGGCGGAGCAGCCGTTGGCACTTTGAAAATATTCGCCAAAATGTTCCGGACCTCCAGGGGAAGAGGCCGAATTTTCGCTCGTTCGGGCCGACCGGGAGAACCAGCCGAGGCGGACACTTTACGGCGGTTGAGCCGTTGGCACTTAGAAATTATTCAGACTTCCATAAACACACATCGGCCTTTTGCCGTCACTGCCCGGGATGGGCACCGTGGTAGCTAGGACAGTTCGTGTGACAGCTTCCGCTGGCACTTAGACAATTTTTAAAATGAAAATAAACAGTTCTGCACATACGTGCCGACTATATTTTGCGAAAGGGGGGTAAAGTGATGAGTACACTAAGTGGGGGGACCAAGTACATAAAGCCTACCCCTGGTACCTCAGAGAGGCCGAATTGACACATTTTGTGTCCGACCGCGGGAACCAGACGAGGCGGACGCTTTTCGGCGCAAGAGCCGTTGGCACTTAGAAAATATTCGTTAATCTTGAACGGACCTCCAGGGGAAGAGGCCGAATTTTCACTTGTTCTGGCCGACATCGGGAACCAGCCGAGTCGGACGCTTTACGGCGGAGCAGCCGTTGGCACTTTGAAAATATTCGTTAAACTTCAACTGACCTCCAGGGGAAGAGGCCGAATTTTCACTTGTTCTGGCCGACATCGGGAACCAGCCGAGTCGGACGCTTTACGGCGGAGCAGCCGTTGGCACTTAGAAAATATTCGTTAAACTTCAACTGACCTCCAGGGGAAGAGGCCGAATTTTCACTTGTTCTGGCCGACATCGGGAACCAGCCGAGTCGGACGCTTTACGGCGGAGCAGCCGTTGGCACTTAGAAAATATTCGTTAATCTTGAACGGACCTCCAGGGGAAGAGGCCGAATATTCACTTGTTCTGGCCGACATCGGGAACCAGCCGAGTCGGACGCTTTACGGCGGAGCAGCCGTTGGCACTTAGAAAATATTCGTTAATCTTGAACGGACCTCCAGGGGAAGAGGCCGAATATTCACTTGTTCTGGCCGACATCGGGAACCAGCCGAGTCGGACTCTTTACGGCGGAACAGCCGTTGGCACTTAGGAAATATTCGCCGAACTTGGCCGGACTTCCAGGGGAAGAGGCCGGATTTTCACTTGTTCTGGCCGACATCGGGAACCAGCCGAGTCGGACACTTTACGGCGGAGCAGCCGTTGGCACTTAGGAAATATTTGCCAAAATGTTCCGGACCTCCAGGGGAAGAGGCCGAATATTCACTTGTTCTGGCCGACATCGGGAACCAGCCGAGTCGGACACTTTAAGGCTGAGCAGCCGTTGGCACTTAGGAAATATTCGCCTTAACTCGGCCGGACTTCCAGGGGAAGAGGCCGGATTTTCACTTGTTCTGGCCGACATCGGGAACCAGCCGAGTCGGACACTTTAAGGCTGAGCAGCCGTTGGCACTTAGGAAATATTTGCCTTAACTCGGCCGGACTTCCAGGGGAAGAGGCCGGATTTTCACTTGTTCTGGACGACCGGGGGAACCGGCCGAGTCGGACACTTTACGGCGGAGCAGCCGTTGGCACTTAGGAAATATTTGCCAAAATGTTCCGGACCTCCAGGGGAAGAGGCCGGATTTTCACTTGTTCTGGCCGACATCGGGAACCAGCCGAGGCGGACACTTTACGGCGGAACAGCCGTTGGCACTTAGGAAATATTCGCCAAAATGTTCCGGACCTCCAGGGGAAGAGGCCGATTTTTCACTTGTTCTGGCCGACATCGGGAACCAGCCGAGTCGGACCCTTTACGGCGGAACAGCCGTTGGCACTTAGGAAATATTTGCCTTAACTCGGCCGGACTTCCAGGGGAAGAGGCCGGATTTTCACTTGTTCTGGCCGACATCGGGAACCGGCCGAGTCGGACACTTTAAGGCTGAGCAGCCGTTGGCACTTAGGAAATATTCGCCTTAACTCGGCCGGACTTCCAGGGGAAGAGGCCGGATTTTCACTTGTTCTGGCCGACATCGGGAACCAGCCGAGTCGGACACTTTAAGGCTGAGCAGCCGTTGGCACTTAGGAAATATTCGCCTTAACTCGGCCGGACTTCCAGGGGAAGAGGCCGGATTTTCACTTGTTCTGGCCGACATCGGGAACCAGCCGAGTCGGACTCTTTACGGCGGAACAGCCGTTGGCACTTAGGAAATATTTGCCTTAACTCGGCCGGACTTCCAGGGGAAGAGGCCGGATTTTCACTTGTTCTGGCCGACATCGGGAACCAGCCGAGTCGGACTCTTTACGGCGGAACAGCCGTTGGCACTTAGGAAATATTCGCCGAACTTGGCCGGACTTCCAGGGGAAGAGGCCGATTTTTCACTTGTTCTGGCCGACATCGGGAACCAGCCGAGTCGGACTCTTTACGGCGGAACAGCCGTTGGCACTTAGGAAATATTTGCCTTAACTCGGCCGGACTTCCAGGGGAAGAGGCCGAATTTTCACTTGTTCTGGCCGACATCGGGAACCAGCCGAGTCGGACTCTTTACGGCGGAACAGCCGTTGGCACTTAGGAAATATTCGCCGAACTTGGCCGGACTTCCAGGGGAAGAGGCCGATTTTTCACTTGTTCTGGCCGACATCGGGAACCAGCCGAGTCGGACCCTTTACGGCGGAACAGCCGTTGGCACTTGGGAAATATTTGCCTTAACTCGGCCGGACTTCCAGGGGAAGAGGCCGAATTTTCACTTGTTCTGGCCGACATCGGGAACCAGCCGAGTCGGACTCTTTACGGCGGAACAGCCGTTGGCACTTAGAAAATATTCGTTAAACTTCAACTGACCTCCAGGGGAAGAGGCCGAATTTTCACTTGTTCTGGCCGACATCGGGAACCAGCCGAGTCGGACTCTTTACGGCGGAACAGCCGTTGGCACTTAGAAAATATTCGTTAAACTTCAACTGACCTCCAGGGGAAGAGGCCGAATTTTCACTTGTTCTGGCCGACATCGGGAACCAGCCGAGTCGGACGCTTTTCGGCGGAGCAGCCGTTGGCACTTAGAAAATATTCGTTAATCTTGAACGGACCTCCAGGGGAAGAGGCCGAATTTCCACTTATTCTGGCCGACATCGGGAACCAGCCGAGTCGGACGCTTTACGGCGGAGCAGCCGTTGGCACTTAGGAAATATTTGCCTTAACTCGGCCGGACTTCCAGGGGAAGAGGCCGATTTTTCACTTGTTCTGGCCGACATCGGGAACCAGCCGAGTCGGACCCTTTACGGCGGAACAGCCGTTGGCACTTAGGAAATATTTGCCTTAACTCGGCCGGACTTCCAGGGGAAGAGGCCGATTTTTCACTTGTTCTGGCCGACATCGGGAACCAGCCGAGTCGGACTCTTTACGGCGGAACAGCCGTTGGCACTTAGGAAATATTCGCCAAAATGTTCCGGACCTCCAGGGGAAGAGGCCGAATTTTCACTTGTTCTGGCCGACCGGGGGAACCAGCCGAGGCGGACACTTTACGGCGGAGCACCCGTTGGCACTTAGAAAATATTCGCCAAAATGTTCCGGACCTCCAGGGAAAGAGGCCGAATTTTCGCTCGTTCGGGCCGACCGGGAGAACCGGCCGAGGCGGACACTTTACGGCGGTTGAGCCGTTGGCACTTAGAAATTATTCAGACTTCCATCAAACACACATCGGCCTTTTGCCGTCACTGCCCGGGATGGGCACCGTGGTAGCTCGGACAGTTCGTGTGACAGCTTCCGCTGGCACTTAGACAATTTTTAAAATGAAAATAAACAGTTCTGCACATACGTGCCGACTATATTTTGCGAAAGGGGGGTAAAGTGATGAGTACACTAAGTGGGGGGACCAAGTACATAAAGCCCTCCCCTGGTACCTCAGAGAGGCCGAATTGACACATTTTGTGTCCGACCGCGGGAACCAGCCGAGGCGGACGCTTTTCGGCGCAAGAGCCGTTGGCACTTAGAAAATATTCGTTAATCTTGAACGGACCTCCAGGGGAAGAGGCCGAATTTTCACTTGTTCTGGCCGACATCGGGAACCAGCCGAGGCGGACGCTTTTCGGCGCAAGAGCCGTTGGCACTTAGAAAATATTCGTTAATCTTGAACGGACCTCCAGGGGAAGAGGCCGAATTTTCACTTGTTCTGGCCGACATCGGGAACCAGCCGAGTCGGACGCTTTACGGCGGAGCAGCCGTTGGCACTTAGAAAATATTCGTTAATCTTGAACGGACCTCCAGGGGAAGAGGCCGAATTTTCACTTGTTCTGGCCGACATCGGGAACCAGCCGAGTCGGACGCTTTACGGCGGAGCAGCCGTTGGCACTTTGAAAATATTCGTTAAACTTCAACTGACCTCCAGGGGAAGAGGCCGAGTTTCCACTTGTTCTGGCCGACATCGGGAACCAGCCGAGTCGGACACCTTACGGCGGAAGAGCCGATGGCACTTAGAAAATATTCGTTAAACTTGAACGGACCTCCAGGGGAAGAGGCCGAATTTTCGCTTGTTCAGGCCGACCGGAGGAACCGGCCGAGTCGGACACCTTACGGCGGAAGAGCCGATGGCACTTAGAAAATATTCGTTAAACTTGACAGGACCTCCAGGGGAAGAGGCCGAATTTTCGCTCGTTCAGGCCGACCGGAGGAACCGGCCGAGTCGGACACCTTACGGCGGAAGAGCCGATGGCACTTAGAAAATATTCGTTAAACTTGACAGGACCTCCAGGGGAAGAGGCCGAATTTTCGCTCGTTCAGGCCGACCGGAGGAACCGGCCGAGTCGGACACATTACGGCGGAAGAGCCGATGGCACTTAGAAAATATTCGTTAAACTTGACAGGACCTCCAGGGGAAGAGGCCGAATTTTCGCTCGTTCAGGCCGACCGGAGGAACCGGCCGGGTCGGACACCTTACGGCGGAAGAGCCGATGGCACTTAGAAAATATTCGCCAAAATGTTCCGGACCTCCAGGGGAAGAGGCCGAATTTTCACTTGTTCAGGCCGACCGGAGGAACCGGCCGGGTCGGACACGTTACGGCGGAACAGCCGTTGGCACTTAGAAAATATTCGTCAAAGTCGTCCGGACCTCCAGGGGAAGAGGCCGAATTTTCGCTCGTTCGGGCCGACCGGAGGAACCGGCCGGGTCGGACACGTTACGGCGCAACAGCCGTTCGCACTTAGAAAATATTCGCCAAAGTCGTCCGGACCTCCAGGGGAAGAGGCCGAATTTTCGCTCGTTCGGGCCGACCGGAGGAACCGGCCGGGTCGGACACGTTACGGCGCAACAGCCGTTGGCACTTTGAAAATATTCGCCAAAATGTTCCGGACCTCCAGGGGAAGAGGCCGAATTTTCGCTCGTTCGGGCCGACCGGAGGAACCGGCCGGGTCGGACACGTTACGGCGCAACAGCCGTTGGCACTTTGAAAATATTCGCCAAAATGTTCCGGACCTCCAGGGGAAGAGGCCGAATTTTCGCTCGTTCGGGCCGACCGGAGGAACCGGCCGGGTCGGACACGTTACGGCGCAACAGCCGTTGGCACTTTGAAAATATTCGCCAAAATGTTCCGGACCTCCAGGGGAAGAGGCCGAATTTTCGCTCGTTCGGGCCGACCGGAGGAACCGGCCGGGTCGGACACTTTACGGCGCAACAGCCGTTGGCACTTTGAAAATATTCGCCAAAATGTTCCGGACCTCCAGGGGAAGAGGCCGAATTTTCGCTCGTTCGGGCCGACCGGGAGAACCAGCCGAGGCGGACACTTTACGGCGCAACAGCCGTTGGCACTTTGAAAATATTCGCCAAAATGTTCCGGACCTCCAGGGGAAGAGGCCGAATTTTCGCTCGTTCGGGCCGACCGGGAGAACCAGCCGAGGCGGACACTTTACGGCGGTTGAGCCGTTGGCACTTAGAAATTATTCAGACTTCCATCAAACACACATCGGCCTTTTGCCGTCACTGCCCGGGATGGGCACCGTGGTAGCTCGGACAGTTCGTGTGACAGCTTCCGCTGGCACTTAGAAAATTTTTAAAATGAAAATAAACAGTTCTGCACATACGTGCCGACTATATTTTGCGAAAGGGGGGTAAAGTGATGAGTACACTAACTGGGGGGACCAAGTACATAAAGCCTACCCCTGGTACCTCAGAGAGGCCGAATTTTCGAATTCTGAGGCCGAGCTGGGGAACCAGACGAGGCGGACACTTTTCCGAGCGAGAGCCGATGGCACTTAGAAAATTTTCGGCTAAGTCGGCAGGACTTCCAGAGCGAGAGGCCGAATATTCGTCATCTGTGGCCGACCGGGGAACCAGCGAAGGCGGATAGGCGGTCACGGATGTCCCGCCGGCTGGTCCGCGGGCCAATTTGGGTCCCGTAATTTAGCGGTCGCGGTCCGGAATCCACGCCGGCCGGGGAACCAGCGCAGGCGGATAGGCGGTCACGGAGGTCCCGCCGGCTGGTCCGCGGGCCAATTTTGGTCCCGTAAGTGAGCGGCCGCGGCCCGGAATACACGCCGACCGGGGAACCAGCGAAGGCGGATAGGCGGTCACGGAGGTCCCGCCGGCTGGTCCGCGGGCCAATTGGGGTCCCGTAAATTAGCGGTCGCGGCCCGGAATTCGCGCCGGCCGGGGAACCAGCGCAGGCGCATAGGCGGTCACGGAGGTCCCGCCGGCTGGTCCGCGGGCCAATCGGGGTCCCGTAAGTTAGCGGTCGCGGCCCGGAATTCGCGCCGGCCGGGGAACCAGCGCAGGCGGATAGGCGGTCACGGAGGTCCCGCCGGCTGGTCCGCGGGCCAATCGGGGTCCCGTAAGTTAGCGGTCGCGGCCCGGAATTCGCGCCGGCCGGGGAACCAGCGCAGGCGGATAGGCGGTCACGGAGGTCCCGCCGGCTGGTCCGCGGGCCAATCGGGGTCCCGTAAGTTAGCGGTCGCGGCCCGGAATTCGCGCCGGCCCGCAGCCACCACCAGGCGGATAGGCGGTCACGGAGGTCCCGCCGGCCGGTCCGCGGGGGGAACTGCGCCCTCTGGCGGACACGCTATTGTAAATGAATGGGGTTTGGCACTTAGTGCATTTTTCGCCGAAGCCGACGAGCGCTCCGGGCGAGGAGGCCGGATTCTCGCCATCCGTGGCCGGCCGGGGAACCGGCCAAGGCGGATAGGCGGTCACGGGGGTCCCGCCGGCTGGTCCGCGGGCCAATTGGGGTCCCGTAAGTTAGCGGTCGCGGCCCGGAATCCGCGCCGGCCAGCAGCCACCGGGAGGCGGATAGGCTGTCACGGAGGTCCCGCCGGCTGGTCCGCGGGCCATTTAGGGTCCCGTAGGTGAGCGGTCGCGGCCCGGAATCCAGGCCGGCCAGGAGGCACCGCCAGGCGGATAGGCGGTCACGGAGGTCCCGCCAGCTGGTCCGCGGGCCATTTATGGTCCCGTAAGTTAGCGGTCGCGGCCCGGAATCCACGCCGGCCAGGAGGCACCGGCAGGCGGATGGGCGGTCACGGAGGTCCCGCCAGCTGGTCCGCGGGCCGTTTAGGGTCCCGTAAGTTAGCGGTCGCGGCCCGGAATCCACGCCGGCCAGGAGGCACCGCCAGGCGGGTAGGCTGTCACGGAGGTCCCGCCAGCTGGTCCGCGGGCCAATTAGGGTCCCGTAAGTTAGCGGTCGCGGCCCGGAATCCGCGCCGGCCAGCAGCCACCGCCAGGCGGGTAGGCTGTCACGGAGGTCCCGCCGGCCGGTCCGCGGGCCAATCAGGGTCCCGTAAGTGAGCGGTCGCGGCCCGGAATGCACGCCGGCCAGCAGGCACCGCCAGGCGGATAGGCGGTCACGGAGGTCCCGCCGGCCGGTCCGCGGGCCAATCAGGGTCCCGTAAGTGAGCGGTCGCGGCCCGGAATGCACGCCGGCCAGGAGGCACCGCCAGGCGGATAGGCGGTCACGGAGGTCCCGCCGGCCGGTCCGCTGGCCAATTACCTCCAGCCGAGCGGATATGAACTTTATTAGCACCTTCTACGAGATGGCGGAGCCTTATTCGACAACCAGCACCTCGGCTTAGCATTTTCCACGGCCCGCTGATCTTCCAGAAGACGTCCAGCCGGTTTCCTCCTCACATTTTAAGCCGGCCGAGGCTTCCGGCACCCCGGCTAAGCTTTCTCCACGGCCCGCTGAGCTTCCAGAAGACCTCCAGCCGGTTCTCCCGGTGCTTTCCTCCTCACGTTTTAAGCCGGCCGAGGCTTCCGGCACCCCGGCTAAGCTTTTTCCCACACCCCGCTGAGCTTCCAGGGGACCTCCAGCCGGTTCTCCGCGCGCTTCCTCCTCACTTTTAAGCCGGCCGAGGCTCCAGGCACCCCGGCCAAGCGTTTCCCACGGCCCGCTGAGCTTCCAGGGGACCTCCAGCCGGTTCTCCCGGTGCCTCGCGCCTCGCTTTGTGAGCCGGCCGAGGCTTCCAGCACCTCGGCTGAGCGTTTCCCACGGCCCGCTGAGCTTCCAGGGGACCTCCAGCCGGTTCTCCCGGTGCCTCGCGCCTCGCTTTGCGAGCCGGCCGAGGCTTCCAGCACCTCGGCTGAGCGTTTTCGGCGGCCCGTTGCTCTCCCGGAGGTCGCAACGGGGAGTTACCTCCCTCTCGCGGACACGGCGAGTAAATACACCGCCTCTCGCACTTTGCGCGGGTAAACGGCGGGAGTAACTGTGACTCTCTTAAGGTAGGCTCACTTGACATTTATTTATTCATGTATTTATTTATTTTTGACGGTTCGCGGAGGCGATGACGCTCCGCGCGGGTAAACGGCGGGAGTAACTGCGACTCTCCTAAGGTATGCTCACTTGACTATTTATTCATGTATTTATTTATTTTTGACGGTTCGCGGAGGCGATGACGCTCCGCGCGGGTAAACGGCGGGAGTAACTGTGACTCTCTTAAGGTAGGCTCACTTGACATCTATTTACTTATGTATTTATTTATTTTTGACGGTTCGCGGAGGCGATGACGCTCCGCGCGGGTAAACGGCGGGAGTAACTGTGACTCTCTTAAGGTAGGCTCACTTGACATTTATTCATTTATGTACTTATTTATTTTTGACGGTTCGCGGAGGCGATGACGCTCCGCGCGGGTAAACGGCGGGAGTAACTGTGACTCTCTTAAGGTAGGCTCACTTGACATTTATTTTGGCGGTTCGCGGAGGCGCCGGGAGGCCGTGCGCGCGCGCGCAGAGCGGCCGAATAACGCTCCGCCGGCCCCGGGTGATTACCGAGAGGCTCCCCGGCCTCGCGGAGCTCCGACGCTCCTCCGCGGGACCTCCGGCGGCCGGCGCGCTCGCGCACCACCCCCCGGCACCGCCGGGAGGCCGTGCGCGCGCGCAGAGCGGCCGAATAACGCTCCGCCGGCCCCGGGTGATTACCGAGAGGCTCCCCGGCCTCGCGGAGCTCCGACGCTCCTCCGCGGGACCTCCGGCGGCCGGCGCGCTCGCGCACCACCCCCCGGTGCTCCGGCGGCCCCGGGTGACGACTAAGAGGCTCCCCGGCCGGCCTCGCGGAGCTCCGGCGCTCCTCCGCGGGACTTCCAGCGGCCGGCGCGCTCACGCACCACCCCCCGGCACCACCCGGGAGGCCGTGCTCGCGCGCCAAGTGGCCGAAAATAGCTCCAAGCCCAGCGGATCGGCTGCTTGGAAGCACCGCGCCGTCCGGCTCCACCTGGTACCTCGCACGGCTCTCATCTCCCCCCCGCACGGACTTCCGAGCGCTCGGGGAGACGCTCGGAAGCTGCCGGTGCCGCCGCGGCGGGGAATTGCCTCCCTCTGGCGGACGCGGCGAGTAAAAACACCACCTCTCGCACTTTGCGCACACTTACTTGCGTGGGTCCGCTTCCGATGACACTTTGAGCGGCCAAACGGCGGGAGTAACTACGACTCTCTTAAGGTAGGCTCACTTGACATTTATTTATGTATTTATTTATTTTTGACGGTTCGCGGAGGCGATGACGCTCCGCGCGGGTAAACGGCGGGAGTAACTGTGACTCTCTTAAGGTAGCCTGACTCGACGTCTTTTTCAACGGTGGCTGGAGGACCCGGGCGGTTCTCGGGGGTGCGTCGCTCCTCACTTTTGACGCCCGAGGAGGCTCCCGGCACCTCGGCTACGCGTTTTCGGCGGCCCGCTGAGCTTCCAGAAGACCTCCAGCCGGTTCTCCCGGTGCTTTCCTCCTCACGTTTTAAGCCGGCCGAGGCTCCCGGCACCCCGGCCAAGCGTTTCCCACGGCCCGCTGAGCTTCCAGGGGACCTCCGGCCGGTTCTCCGCGCGCTTTCCTCCTCACTTTTAAGCCGGCCGAGGCTTCCGGCACCCCGGCCAAGCGTTTCCCACGTCCCGCTGAGCTTCCAGGGGACCTCCGGCCGGTTCTCCGCGCGCTTTCCTCCTCACATTTTAAGCCGGCCGAGGCTCCAGGCACCCCGGCTAAGCTTTCTCCACGGCCCGCTGAGCTTCCAGGGGACCTCCGGCCGGTTCTCCGCGCGCTTTCCTCCTCACTTTTAAGCCGGCCGAGGCTTCCGGCACCCCGGCCAAGCCTTTCCCACGGCCCGCTGAGCTTCCAGGGGACATCCAGCCGGTTCTCCGCGCGCCCCCCTCCTAACTCGACGCCCGAGGAGGCTCCAGGCACCCCGGCCGAGCCTTTTCGGCGGCCCGCTGATCTCCCGGAGGTCGCAACGGGGAATTGCCTCCCTCTCGCGGACACGGCGCGTAAATGCACCGCCTCTCGCACTTTGCGCACACTCACTCGCATCGCTACGCCTCCCGTGGCACTTTAAGCGACCGGGACCACCGCGAGCGCGGGCGATGACTAAGAGGCTCCCCGGCCGGCCTCGCGGAGCTCCGACGCTCCCCCGCGGGACTTCCGGCGGCCGGCCGGAGCCTCGGCACGGCTGCCGCACTCCCTAATAACACCCCGCGGACCCCCGCGAGCCGAACGCTCGCTGCCGCGGGCGACCCGTGCCAAGGCGGACGCGTGACGGCGCGGGAGCCCTCGGCACTATATCACGGTCACGTATGTAGTCAAATCGTGTAAAATCACCGTTAGTTTATTCATAATATAGGTAATAATTAAATAAATATTAACATCGCGTATATCATTAATAAACACATGTATGTATTTATTTAATAATTAAATAAATATTAACATCGCGTATAATCATGCGCAATACTTCGTGGCCGACCGGGGAACCGGCGAAGGCGGACGCATCGCGGCGCGAGAGCCGTTGGCACTTTGGAAAAATAAATAAATAAATAAATAAATAAATAATAATTCGCCGACCGGGCTCCGGGGGGAGAGGCCGATTTTTGGCCGTTCGTGGCCGACCGGGGAACCGGCGAAGGCGGACGCATCGCGGCGCGAGAGCCGTTGGCACTTTGGAAAAATAAATAAATAAATAAATAAATAAATAAATAATTCGCCGACCGGGCTCCGGGGCAAGAGGCCGAATTTTCGCTCGTTCGGGCCGACCGGGGAACCGGCGAAGGCGGACGCAGCGCGGCGCGAGAGCCGTTGGCACTTTGAAAAAAAAAAAAAAAAAAAAAAAAAAAATTCGCCCACCGGGCTCCGGGGGAAGAGGCCGGCTTTTCGCCGTTCGCGGCCGACCGGGGAACCGGCGAAAGCGGACGCGCTCTCTAACGAGCCCCGCCGGCCGGAGGAAGTGCGCCCTCTGGCGGACACGCCGTTGTAAATGAATGGGGTTTGGCACTTAGTGCATTTTTCGCCCAAGTCGAAGCGCGCTCCGGGCGAGGAGGCCGGATTCTCGCCACCCGTGGCCGGCCGGGGAACCGGCCAAGGCGGACGCGCTCTCTAACGAGCCCCGCCGGCCGGAGGAAGTGCGCCCTCTGGCGGACACGCCGTTGTAAATGAATGGGGTTTGGCACTTGGTGCATTTTTCGCCCAAGTCGAAGCGCGCTCCGGGCGAGGAGGCCGGATTCTCGCCACCCGTGGCCGGCCGGGGAACCGGCGAAGGCGGATAGGCTTTCACGGAGGATCCGCCGGCTGGTCCGCGGGCCGATTAGGGTCCCGCGAGTGAGCGGTGGCGGTCCGGAATCCAGGCCGGCCAGGAGGCACCGCCAGGCGGATAGGCTTTCACGGAGGTCCCGCCGGCTGGTCCGCGGGCCGATTAGGGTCCCGCGAGTGAGCGGTGGCGGTCCGGAATCCAGGCCGGCCCGGAGCCACCGCCAGGCGGATAGGCTTTCACGGAGGAGCCGCCGGCTGGTCCGCCGGGGGAAGTGCGCCCTCTGGCGGACACGCCGTTGTAAATGAATGGGGTTTGGCACTTTGTGCATTTTTCGACCAGCGGCAACGCAGGCTGACGGGCGGCCGCTTCCGCGGGCCGGCACTACTCTACGGAGGCGCTAGCCGCCTCCGGTGGGGGCCGTGTGATCTCGCTGGATGCCCGAGGACCTTCCGCCAGGCCCGGCCGCAGCTTTTGCGCGCGCCCGGTCCTATTACCTGGTGGAAGCTGGAGGCCGGGGCTCGGCAGCTCGCTGCCCGGGGACCCTCCGCGAGGCCCGGCCGCAGCTTTTACGCACGGCCGCTGCTATTCTCTGGCTCCGGCTTCGTCCCGGAGGGTGCTTGGGGAACGGCGGCGCACACCGCGAACGGCCGGTGGCGGTCGGCCGGTGGCGGTCGGCTGGTGGCGGTCGGCTGGTGGCGGTCGGGGGTGGCGCTTGGGGATGGCGCTTGGGGATGGTGGCTGTCGGCTGGTGGCGGTCGGCTGGTGGCGCTTGGGGATGGCGCTTGGGGATGGTGGCTGTCGGCTGGTGGCGGTCGGCTGGTGGCGGTCGCCTTGTGGCGGTCGGGGATGGCGCTTGGGGATGGTGGCTGTCGCCTTGTGGCGGTCGGCTGGTGGCGGTCGGCTGGTGGCGGTCGGGGGGTGGCGGTCGGGGGTGGCGCTTGGGGATGGTGGCTGTCGCCTTGTGGCGGTCGGCTGGTGGCGGTCGGCTGGTGGCGGTCGGGGGGTGGCGGTCGGGGGTGGCGCTTGGGGATGGTGGCTGTCGCCTTGTGGCGGTCGGCTGGTGGCGGTCGGCTGGTGGCGGTCGGCTGGTGGCGGTCGGGGGTGGCGCTTGGGGATGGTGGCTGTCGCCTTGTGGCGGTCGGCTGGTGGCGGTCGGCTGGTGGCGGTCGGGGGTGGCGCTTGGGGATGGTGGCTGTCGCCTTGTGGCGGTCGGCTGGTGGCGGTCGGCTGGTGGCGGTCGGGGGGTGGCGGTCGGGGGTGGCGCTTGGGGATGGTGGCTGTCGCCTTGTGGCGGTCGGCTGGTGGCGGTCGGCTGGTGGCGGTCGGCTGGTGGCGGTCGGGGGTGGCGCTTGGGGATGGTGGCTGTCGCCTTGTGGCGGTCGGCTGGTGGCGGTCGGCTGGTGGCGGTCGGGGGGTGGCGGTCGGGGGTGGCGCTTGGGGATGGTGGCTGTCGCCTTGTGGCGGTCGGCTGGTGGCGGTCGGCTGGTGGCGGTCGGGGGGTGGCGGTCGGGGGTGGCGCTTGGGGATGGTGGCTGTCGCCTTGTGGCGGTCGGCTGCTGGCGGTCGGCTGGTGGCGGTCGGCTGGTGGCGGTCGGGGGTGGCGCTTGGGGATGGTGGCTGTCGCCTTGTGGCGGTCGGCTGGTGGCGGTCGGCTGGTGGCGGTCGGGGGTGGCGCTTGGGGTTGGTGGCTGTCGCCTTGTGGCGGTCGGCTGGTGGCGGTCGGCTGGTGGCGCTTGGGGATGGTGGCTGTCGCCTTGTGGCGGTCGGCTGGTGGCGGTCGCCTTGTGGCGGTCGGGGATGGCGCTTGGGGATGGTGGCTGTCGCCTTGTGGCGGTCGGCGGTGGTGGTTTGGGACCGGCGTCCGGCGCAAAGTGCGTGTTGCGCGGGCCGGAGAAAATTTAGGCCAGGGGCCCGCCGCTGGAGAAATTTTTAGGTACCAGGGGTGGATTTTTTTTGTCACCGCAGGAGGGGGACGTTGCCTCCGTCCGTGTCCGACGGAAAGTGCGTGTTGCGCGGGCCGGAGAAAGTTTAGGCCAGGGGCCCGCCGCTGGAGAAATTTTTAGGTACCAGGGGTGGATTTTTTTTGTCACCGCAGGAGGGGGACGTTGCCTCCGTCGGTGTCCGGCGGAAAGTGCGTGTTGCGCGGCCCGGAGAAAGTTTAGGCCCGGGGCCCGCCGCTGGAGGAATTTTTAGGTACCAGGAGCGGATGTACTTACTTCCACAGCGCCCGCGCGCTCCCGGCCGGTGTCCGAGGATGCTGCCTCATCCCCGGACGCGCCTCTTACGCACGCCCGCTGTCATCCTCCGGAGACTGAGTTCCACTTAGTGGAGGCTAAGTTCCACTTGGGGGAGGCTGCCTACTCCCGGCTGACGCCCGAGGATGCTGCCTCATCCCCGGACGCGCCTCTTACGCACGCCCGGTGTCATCCTCCGATCACTAAGTTCCACTTGGAGGCTCACAAGACGGGAGCGGACGCACACCCACGCCCGGCCAGAGTGACCGAGAGGCGGACATACGTTATCTTACGCGCGCCCGCTAACATTCTCCAGAGACTAAGTTAAACTAAGGGGAGGCTGCCTACTCCCGCCTGCCGCCCGAGGATGCTGCCTCATCCCCGGACGAGCCTCTTACGCACGCCCGCTGTCATCCTCCGACGACTAAGTTCCGCTTGCGGGAGGCTGCCTCCTCCCGCCCGCC
>NW_026061430.1:0-17500 GCF_024217435.2 Syngnathus scovelli
GCCGAGTCGGACGCTTTACGGCGGAGCAGCCGTTGGCACTTAGAAAATATTCGTTAAACTTGAACGGACCTCCAGGGGAAGAGGCCGAATTTTCACTTGTTCTGGCCGACATCGGGAACCAGCCGAGTCGGACGCTTTACGGCGGAGCAGCCGTTGGCACTTAGAAAATATTCGTTAAACTTCAACTGACCTCCAGGGGAAGAGGCCGAATTTTCACTTGTTCTGGCCGACATCGGGAACCAGCCGAGTCGGACCCTTTACGGCGGAACAGCCGTTGGCACTTAGGAAATATTTGCCTTAACTTGGCCGCACTTCCAGGGGAAGAGGCCGAATTTTCACTTGTTCTGGCCGACATCGGGAACCAGCCGAGTCGGACGCTTTACGGCGGAGCAGCCGTTGGCACTTAGAAAATATTCGTTAAACTTCAACTGACCTCCAGGGGAAGAGGCCGAATTTCCACTTATTCTGGCCGACATCGGGAACCAGCCGAGTCGGACGCTTTACGGCGGAGCAGCCGTTGGCACTTAGGAAATATTCGCCAAACTTGGCCGCACTTCCAGGGGAAGAGGCCGAATTTCCACTTGTTCTGGCCGACATCGGGAACCAGCCGAGACGGACGCTTTACGGCGGAGCAGCCGTTGGCACTTAGAAAATATTCGTTAATCTTGAACGGACCTCCAGGGGAAGAGGCCGAATATTCACTTGTTCTGGCCGACATCGGGAACCAGCCGAGTCGGACGCTTTTCGGCGCAAGAGCCGTTGGCACTTAGGAAATATTCGCCGAACTCGGCCGGACTTCCAGGGGAAGAGGCCGAATTTTCACTTGTTCTGGCCGAAATCGGGAACCAGCCGAGTCGGACTCTTTACGGCGGAGCAGCCGTTGGCACTTAGGAAATATTTGCCAAAATGTTCCGGACCTCCAGGGGAAGAGGCCGAATATTCACTTGTTCTGGCCGACATCGGGAACCAGCCGAGTCGGACACTTTACGGCGGAGCAGCCGTTGGCACTTAGGAAATATTCGTTAAACTTCAACTGACCTCCAGGGGAAGAGGCCGAATTTTCACTTGTTCTGGCCGACATCGGGAACCAGCCGAGTCGGTCTCTTTACGGCGGAGCAGCCGTTGGCACTTAGGAAATATTCGCCGAACTTGGCCGGACTTCCAGGGGAAGAGGCCGGATTTTCACTTGTTCTGGCCGACATCGGGAACCAGCCGAGTCGGACACTTTACGGCGGAGCAGCCGTTGGCACTTAGGAAATATTTGCCAAAATGTTCCGGACCTCCAGGGGAAGAGGCCGAATATTCACTTGTTCTGGCCGACATCGGGAACCAGCCGAGTCGGACACTTTAAGGCTGAGCAGCCGTTGGCACTTAGGAAATATTCGCCTTAACTCGGCCGGACTTCCAGGGGAAGAGGCCGGATTTTCACTTGTTCTGGCCGACATCGGGAACCAGCCGAGTCGGACCCTTTAAGGCTGAGCAGCCGTTGGCACTTAGGAAATATTTGCCTTAACTCGGCCGGACTTCCAGGGGAAGAGGCCGATTTTTCACTTGTTCTGGCCGACCGGGGGAACCAGCCGAGTCGGACACTTTACGGCGGAGCAGCCGTTGGCACTTAGGAAATATTCGCCAAAATGTTCCGGACCTCCAGGGGAAGAGGCCGAATTTTCACTTGTTCTGGCCGACCGGGGGAACCAGCCGAGGCGGACACTTTACGGCGGAGCAGCCGTTGGCACTTTGAAAATATTCGCCAAAATGTTCCGGACCTCCAGGGGAAGAGGCCGAATTTTCACTTGTTCTGGCCGACCGGGGGAACCAGCCGAGGCGGACACTTTACGGCGGAGCAGCCGTTGGCACTTTGAAAATATTCGCCAAAATGTTCCGGACCTCCAGGGGAAGAGGCCGAATTTTCGCTCGTTCGGGCCGACCGGGAGAACCAGCCGAGGCGGACACTTTACGGCGGTTGAGCCGTTGGCACTTAGAAATTATTCAGACTTCCATAAACACACATCGGCCTTTTGCCGTCACTGCCCGGGATGGGCACCGTGGTAGCTAGGACAGTTCGTGTGACAGCTTCCGCTGGCACTTAGACAATTTTTAAAATGAAAATAAACAGTTCTGCACATACGTGCCGACTATATTTTGCGAAAGGGGGGTAAAGTGATGAGTACACTAAGTGGGGGGACCAAGTACATAAAGCCTACCCCTGGTACCTCAGAGAGGCCGAATTGACACATTTTGTGTCCGACCGCGGGAACCAGCCGAGGCGGACGCTTTTCGGCGCAAGAGCCGTTGGCACTTAGAAAATATTCGTTAATCTTGAACGGACCTCCAGGGGAAGAGGCCGAATTTTCACTTGTTCTGGCCGACATCGGGAACCAGCCGAGTCGGACTCTTTACGGCGGAACAGCCGTTGGCACTTAGAAAATATTCGTTAAACTTCAACTGACCTCCAGGGGAAGAGGCCGAATTTCCACTTGTTCTGGTCGACATCGGGAACCAGCCGAGTCGGACGCTTTACGGCGGAGCAGCCGTTGGCACTTAGAAAATATTCGTTAAACTTCAACTGACCTCCAGGGGAAGAGGCCGAATTTTCACTTGTTCTGGCCGACATCGGGAACCAGCCGAGTCGGACGCTTTACGGCGGAGCAGCCGTTGGCACTTAGAAAATATTCGTTAAACTTCAACTGACCTCCAGGGGAAGAGGCCGAATTTTCACTTGTTCTGGCCGACATCGGGAACCAGCCGAGTCGGACGCTTTACGGCGGAGCAGCCGTTGGCACTTAGAAAATATTCGTTAAACTTCAACTGACCTCCAGGGGAAGAGGCCGGATTTTCACTTGTTCTGGCCGACATCGGGAACCAGCCGAGTCGGACCCTTTACGGCGGAGCAGCCGTTGGCACTTAGAAAATATTCGTTAAACTTGAACGGACCTCCAGGGGAAGAGGCCGAATTTTCACTTGTTCTGGCCGACATCGGGAACCAGCCGAGTCGGACGCTTTACGGCGGAGCAGCCGTTGGCACTTAGGAAATATTCGCCAAACTTGGCCGCACTTCCAGGGGAAGAGGCCGAATTTCCACTTGTTCTGGCCGACATCGGGAACCAGCCGAGACGGACGCTTTACGGCGGAGCAGCCGTTGGCACTTAGAAAATATTCGTTAATCTTGAACGGACCTCCAGGGGAAGAGGCCGAATATTCACTTGTTCTGGCCGACATCGGGAACCAGCCGAGTCGGACGCTTTTCGGCGCAAGAGCCGTTGGCACTTAGGAAATATTCGCCGAACTCGGCCGGACTTCCAGGGGAAGAGGCCGAATTTTCACTTGTTCTGGCCGAAATCGGGAACCAGCCGAGTCGGACTCTTTACGGCGGAGCAGCCGTTGGCACTTAGGAAATATTTGCCAAAATGTTCCGGACCTCCAGGGGAAGAGGCCGAATATTCACTTGTTCTGGCCGACATCGGGAACCAGCCGAGTCGGACACTTTACGGCGGAGCAGCCGTTGGCACTTAGGAAATATTCGTTAAACTTCAACTGACCTCCAGGGGAAGAGGCCGAATTTTCACTTGTTCTGGCCGACATCGGGAACCAGCCGAGTCGGTCTCTTTACGGCGGAGCAGCCGTTGGCCCTTAGGAAATATTCGCCAAAATGTTCCGGACCTCCAGGGGAAGAGGCCGAATTTTCGCTCGTTCGGGCCGACCGGGAGAACCAGCCGGGTCGGACACGTTACGGCGCAACAGCCGTTAGCACTTAGAAAATATTTGCCAAAATGTTCCGGACCTCCAGGGGAAGAGGCCGAATATTCACTTGTTCTGGCCGACATCGGGAACCAGCCGAGTCGGACACTTTAAGGCTGAGCAGCCGTTGGCACTTAGGAAAT
Source organism: Syngnathus scovelli (assembly GCF_024217435.2). NCBI lineage: Eukaryota > Metazoa > Chordata > Actinopteri > Syngnathiformes > Syngnathidae > Syngnathus > Syngnathus scovelli. Next base: position 3,882 of record NW_026061430.1, read on the forward strand.
ATTCGCCTTAACTCGGCCGGACTTCCAGGGGAAGAGGCCGGATTTTCACTTGTTCTGGCCGACATCGGGAACCAGCCGAGTCGGACTCTTTACGGCGGAACAGCCGTTGGCACTTAGGAAATATTTGCCTTAACTCGGCCGGACTTCCAGGGGAAGAGGCCGGATTTTCACTTGTTCTGGCCGACATCGGGAACCAGCCGAGTCGGACTCTTTACGGCGGAACAGCCGTTGGCACTTAGGAAATATTCGCCTTAACTCGGCCGGACTTCCAGGGGAAGAGGCCGGATTTTCACTTGTTCTGGCCGACATCGGGAACCAGCCGAGTCGGACACTTTAAGGCTGAGCAGCCGTTGGCACTTAGGAAATATTTGCCAAAATGTTCCGGACCTCCAGGGGAAGAGGCCGGATTTTCACTTGTTCTGGCCGACATCGGGAACCAGCCGAGTCGGACTCTTTACGGCGGAACAGCCGTTGGCACTTAGGAAATATTCGCCGAACTCGGCCGGACTTCCAGGGGAAGAGGCCGATTTTTCACTTGTTCTGGCCGACATCGGGAACCAGCCGAGTCGGACCCTTTACGGCGGAACAGCCGTTGGCACTTAGGAAATATTTGCCTTAACTCGGCCGGACTTCCAGGGGAAGAGGCCGGATTTTCACTTGTTCTGGCCGACCGGGGGAACCGGCCGAGTCGGACACTTTACGGCGGAGCAGCCGTTGGCACTTAGGAAATATTTGCCAAAATGTTCCGGACCTCCAGGGGAAGAGGCCGAATTTTCACTTGTTCTGGCCGACCGGGTGAACCGGCCGAGGCGGACACTTTACGGCGGAGCAGCCGTTGGCACTTAGGAAATATTCGCCAAAATGTTCCGGACCTCCAGGGGAAGAGGCCGAATTTTCACTTGTTCTGGCCGACCGGGGGAACCAGCCGAGGCGGACACTTTACGGCGGAGCACCCGTTGGCACTTAGAAAATATTCGCCAAAATGTTCCGGACCTCCAGGGAAAGAGGCCGAATTTTCGCTCGTTCGGGCCGACCGGGAGAACCGGCCGAGGCGGACACTTTACGGCGGTTGAGCCGTTGGCACTTAGAAATTATTCAGACTTCCATCAAACACACATCGGCCTTTTGCCGTCACTGCCCGGGATGGGCACCGTGGTAGCTCGGACAGTTCGTGTGACAGCTTCCGCTGGCACTTAGACAATTTTTAAAATGAAAATAAACAGTTCTGCACATACGTGCCGACTATATTTTGCGAAAGGGGGGTAAAGTGATGAGTACACTAAGTGGGGGGACCAAGTACATAAAGCCTACCCCTGGTACCTCAGAGAGGCCGAATTGACACATTTTGTGTCCGACCGCGGGAACCAGCCGAGGCGGACGCTTTTCGGCGCAAGAGCCGTTGGCACTTAGAAAATATTCGTTAATCTTGAACGGACCTCCAGGGGAAGAGGCCGAATTTTCACTTGTTCTGGCCGACATCGGGAACCAGCCGAGTCGGACGCTTTACGGCGGAGCAGCCGTTGGCACTTAGGAAATATTCGTTAATCTTGAACGGACCTCCAGGGGAAGAGGCCGAATTTTCACTTGTTCTGGCCGACATCGGGAACCAGCCGAGTCGGACGCTTTACGGCGGAGCAGCCGTTGGCACTTAGAAAATATTCGTTAAACTTCAACTGACCTCCAGGGGAAGAGGCCGAATTTCCACTTGTTCTGGCCGACATCGGGAACCAGCCGAGTCGGACGCTTTACGGCGGAAGAGCCGATGGCACTTAGAAAATATTCGTTAAACTTGACAGGACCTCCAGGGGAAGAGGCCGAATTTTCGCTCGTTCAGGCCGACCGGAGGAACCGGCCGAGTCGGACACCTTACGGCGGAAGAGCCGATGGCACTTAGAAAATATTCGCCAAAATGTTCCGGACCTCCAGGGGAAGAGGCCGAATTTTCACTTGTTCAGGCCGACCGGAGGAACCGGCCGAGTCGGACACCTTACGGCGGAAGAGCCGATGGCACTTAGAAAATATTCGTTAAACTTGACAGGACCTCCAGGGGAAGAGGCCGAATTTTCGCTCGTTCAGGCCGACCGGAGGAACCGGCCGAGTCGGACACCTTACGGCGGAAGAGCCGATGGCACTTAGAAAATATTCGCCAAAATGTTCCGGACCTCCAGGGGAAGAGGCCGAATTTTCACTTGTTCAGGCCGACCGGAGGAACCAGCCGGGTCGGACACGTAACGGCGGAAGAGCCGATGGCACTTAGAAAATATTCGTTAAACTTGACAGGACCTCCAGGGGAAGAGGCCGAATTTTCGCTCGTTCGGGCCGACCGGAGGAACCGGCCGGGTCGGACACGTTACGGCGGAACAGCCGTTGGCACTTAGAAAATATTCGTCAAAGTCGTCCGGACCTCCAGGGGAAGAGGCCGAATTTTCGCTCGTTCGGGCCGACCGGAGGAACCAGCCGGGTCGGACACTTTACGGCGCAACAGCCGTTCGCACTTAGAAAATATTCGCCAAAGTCGTCCGGACCTCCAGGGGAAGAGGCCGAATTTTCGCTTGTTCAAGCCGACCGGAGGAACCAGCCGGGTCGGGAACGTTACGGCGCAACAGCCGTTGGCACTTTGAAAATATTCGCCAAAATGTTCCGGACCTCCAGGGGAAGAGGCCGAATTTTCGCTCGTTCGGGCCGACCGGAGGAACCAGCCGGGTCGGACACGTTACGGCGCAACAGCCGTTCGCACTTAGAAAATATTCGCCAAAGTCGTCCGGACCTCCAGGGGAAGAGGCCGAATTTTCGCTCGTTCGGGCCGACCGGAGGAACCAGCCGGGTCGGACACGTTACGGCGCAACAGCCGTTGGCACTTTGAAAATATTCGCCAAAATGTTCCGGACCTCCAGGGGAAGAGGCCGAATTTTCGCTCGTTCGGGCCGACCGGAGGAACCGGCCGGGTCGGACACTTTACGGCGCAACAGCCGTTCGCACTTAGAAAATATTCGCCAAAATGTTCCGGACCTCCAGGGGAAGAGGCCGAATTTTCGCTCGTTCGGGCCGACCGGAGGAACCGGCCGGGTCGGACACGTTACGGCGGAACAGCCGTTGGCACTTAGAAAATATTCGTCAAAGTCGTCCGGACCTCCAGGGGAAGAGGCCGAATTTTCGCTCGTTCGGGCCGACCGGAGGAACCAGCCGGGTCGGACACTTTACGGCGCAACAGCCGTTCGCACTTAGAAAATATTCGCCAAAATGTTCCGGACCTCCAGGGGAAGAGGCCGAATTTTCGCTCGTTCGGGCCGACCGGAGGAACCGGCCGGGTCGGACACGTTACGGCGGAACAGCCGTTGGCACTTAGAAAATATTCGTCAAAGTCGTCCGGACCTCCAGGGGAAGAGGCCGAATTTTCGCTCGTTCGGGCCGACCGGAGGAACCAGCCGGGTCGGACACGTTACGGTGCAACAGCCGTTCGCACTTAGAAAATATTCGCCAAAGTCGTCCGGACCTCCAGGGGAAGAGGCCGAATTTTCGCTCGTTCGGGACGACCGGAGGAACCAGCCGGGTCGGACACGTTACGGCGCAACAGCCGTTCGCACTTAGAAAATATTCGCCAAAGTCGTCCGGACCTCCAGGGGGAAGAGGCCGAATTTTCGCTTGTTCGGGCCGACCGGAGGAACCAGCCGGGTCGGACACGTTACGGCGCAACAGCCGTTGGCACTTTGAAAATATTCGCCAAAATGTTCCGGACCTCCAGGGGAAGAGGCCGAATTTTCGCTCGTTCGGGCCGACCGGAGGAACCAGCCGGGTCGGACACGTTACGGCGCAACAGCCGTTGGCACTTAGAAAATATTCGTTAAACTTCACAGGACCTCCAGGGGAAGAGGCCGAATTTTCGCTCGTTCGGGCCGACCGGAGGAACCAGCCGGGTCGGACACGTTACGGCGCAACAGCCGTTGGCACTTTGAAAATATTCGCCAAAGTCGTCCGGACCTCCAGGGGAAGAGGCCGAATTTTCGCTCGTTCGGGCCGACCGGAGGAACCAGCCGGGTCGGACACTTTACGGCGGAGCAGCCGTTGGCACTTTGAAAATATTCGCCAAAATGTTCCGGACCTCCAGGGGAAGAGGCCGAATTTTCGCTCGTTCGGGCCGACCGGAGGAACCGGCCGGGTCGGACACTTTACGGCGCAACAGCCGTTCGCACTTAGAAAATATTCGCCAAAATGTTCCGGACCTCCAGGGGAAGAGGCCGAATTTTCGCTCGTTCGGGCCGACCGGAGGAACCAGCCGGGTCGGACACGTTACGGCGCAACAGCCGTTCGCACTTAGAAAATATTCGCCAAAGTCGTCCGGACCTCCAGGGGAAGAGGCCGAATTTTCGCTTGTTCAAGCCGACCGGAGGAACCAGCCGGGTCGGACACGTTACGGCGCAACAGCCGTTGGCACTTTGAAAATATTCGCCAAAATGTTCCGGACCTCCAGGGGAAGAGGCCGAATTTTCGCTCGTTCGGGCCGACCGGAGGAACCAGCCGGGTCGGACACGTTACGGCGCAACAGCCGTTCGCACTTAGAAAATATTCGCCAAAGTCGTCCGGACCTCCAGGGGAAGAGGCCGAATTTTCGCTCGTTCGGGCCGACCGGAGGAACCAGCCGGGTCGGACACGTTACGGCGCAACAGCCGTTGGCACTTTGAAAATATTCGCCAAAATGTTCCGGACCTCCAGGGGAAGAGGCCGAATTTTCGCTCGTTCGGGCCGACCGGAGGAACCGGCCGGGTCGGACACTTTACGGCGCAACAGCCGTTCGCACTTAGAAAATATTCGCCAAAATGTTCCGGACCTCCAGGGGAAGAGGCCGAATTTTCGCTCGTTCGGGCCGACCGGAGGAACCGGCCGGGTCGGACACGTTACGGCGGAACAGCCGTTGGCACTTAGAAAATATTCGTCAAAGTCGTCCGGACCTCCAGGGGAAGAGGCCGAATTTTCGCTCGTTCGGGCCGACCGGAGGAACCAGCCGGGTCGGACACTTTACGGCGCAACAGCCGTTCGCACTTAGAAAATATTCGCCAAAATGTTCCGGACCTCCAGGGGAAGAGGCCGAATTTTCGCTCGTTCGGGCCGACCGGAGGAACCGGCCGGGTCGGACACGTTACGGCGGAACAGCCGTTGGCACTTAGAAAATATTCGTCAAAGTCGTCCGGACCTCCAGGGGAAGAGGCCGAATTTTCGCTCGTTCGGGCCGACCGGAGGAACCAGCCGGGTCGGACACGTTACGGTGCAACAGCCGTTCGCACTTAGAAAATATTCGCCAAAGTCGTCCGGACCTCCAGGGGAAGAGGCCGAATTTTCGCTCGTTCGGGACGACCGGAGGAACCAGCCGGGTCGGACACGTTACGGCGCAACAGCCGTTCGCACTTAGAAAATATTCGCCAAAGTCGTCCGGACCTCCAGGGGGAAGAGGCCGAATTTTCGCTTGTTCGGGCCGACCGGAGGAACCAGCCGGGTCGGACACGTTACGGCGCAACAGCCGTTGGCACTTAGGAAATATTCGCCAAAATGTTCCGGACCTCCAGGGGAAGAGGCCGAATTTTCGCTCGTTCGGGCCGACCGGAGGAACCAGCCGGGTCGGACACTTTACGGCGCAACAGCCGTTCGCACTTAGAAAATATTCGCCAAAGTCGTCCGGACCTCCAGGGGAAGAGGCCGAATTTTCGCTCGTTCGGGCCGACCGGAGGAACCAGCCGGGTCGGACACTTTACGGCGGAACAGCCGTTGGCACTTTGAAAATATTCGCCAAAATGTTCCGGACCTCCAGGGGAAGAGGCCGAATTTTCGCTCGTTCGGGCCGACCGGAGGAACCAGCCGGGTCGGACACCTTACGGCGCAACAGCCGTTGGCACTTTGAAAATATTCGTCAAAATGTTCCTGACCTCCAGGGGAAGAGGCCGAATTTTCGCTCGTTCGGGCCGACCGGAGGAACCAGCCGGGTCGGACACGTTACGGCGCAACAGCCGTTCGCACTTAGAAAATATTCGCCAAAGTCGTCCGGACCTCCAGGGGAAGAGGCCGAATTTTCGCTCGTTCGGGCCGACCGGAGGAACCAGCCGGGTCGGACACGTTACGGCGGAACAGCCGTTGGCACTTAGAAAATATTCGTTAAACTTCACAGGACCTCCAGGGGAAGAGGCCGAATTTTCGCTCGTTCGGGCCGACCGGAGGAACCAGCCGGGTCGGACACTTTACGGCGGAACAGCCGTTGGCACTTTGAAAATATTCGCCAAAATGTTCCGGACCTCCAGGGGAAGAGGCCGAATTTTCGCTCGTTCGGGCCGACATGGAGAACCAGCCGAGGCGGACACTTTACGGCGGTTGAGCCGTTGGCACTTAGAAATTATTCAGACTTCCATCAAACACACATCGGCCTTTTGCCGTCACTGCCCGGGATGGGCACCGTGGTAGCTCGGACAGTTCGTGTGACAGCTTCCGCTGGCACTTAGAAAATTTTTAAAATGAAAATAAACAGTTCTGCACATACGTGCCGACTATATTTTGCGAAAGGGGGGTAAAGTGATGAGTACACTAACTGGGGGGACCAAGTACATAAAGCCTACCCCTGGTACCTCAGAGAGGCCGAATTTTCGAATTCTGAGGCCGAGCTGGGGAACCAGACGAGGCGGACACTTTTCCGAGCGAGAGCCGATGGCACTTAGAAAATTTTCGGCTAAGTCGGCAGGACTTCCAGAGCGAGAGGCCGAATATTCGTCATCTGTGGCCGACCGGGGAACCAGCGGAGGCGGATAGGCGGTCACGGAGGTCCCGCCGGCTGGTCCGCGGGCCATTTTGGGTCCCGTAATTTAGCGGTCGCGGTCCGGAATCCACGCCGACCGGGGAACCAGCGGAGGCGGATAGGCGGTCACGGAGGTCCCGCCGGCTGGTCCGCGGGCCAATTTGGGTCCCGTAATTTAGCGGTCGCGGTCCGGAATCCACGCCGACCGGGGAACCAGCGGAGGCGGATAGGCGGTCACGGAGGTCCCGCCGGCTGGTCCGCGGGCCATTTTGGGTCCCGTAATTTAGCGGTCGCGGTCCGGAATCCACGCCGACCGGGGAACCAGCGGAGGCGGATAGGCGGTCACGGAGGTCCCGCCGGCTGGTCCGCGGGCCAATTTGGGTCCCGTAATTTAGCGGTCGCGGCCCGGAATTCGCGCCGGCCGGGGAACCAGCGCGGGCGGATAGGCGGTCACGGAGGTCCCGCCGGCTGGTCCGCGGGGGGAACTGCGCCCTCTGGCGGACACGCCATTGTAAATGAATGGGGTTTGGCACTTAGTGCATTTTTCGCCGAAGCCGACGAGCGCTCCGGGCGAGGAGGCCGGATTCTCGCCATCCGTGGCCGGCCGGGGAACCGGCCAAGGCGGATAGGCGGTCACGGGGGTCCCGCCGGCTGGTCCGCGGGCCAATTGGGGTCCCGTAAGTTAGCGGTCGCGGCCCGGAATCCGCGCCGGCCAGCAGCCACCGGGAGGCGGGTAGGCTGTCACGGAGGTCCCGCCAGCTGGTCCGCGGGCCAATTAGGGTCCCGTAAGTGAGCGGTCGCGGCCCGGAATCCACGCCGGCCAGCAGCCACCGCCAGGCGGGTAGGCTGTCACGGAGGTCCCGCCAGCTGGTCCGCGGGCCATTTAGGGTCCCGTAAGTTAGCGGTCGCGGCCCGGAATGCACGCCGGCCAGCAGCCACCGGCAGGCGGATAGGCGGTCACGGAGGTCCCGCCGGCCGGTCCGCTGGCCAATTACCTCCAGCCGAGCGGATATGAACTTTATTAGCACCTTCTACGAGATGGCGGAGCCTTATTCGACAACCAGCACCTCGGCTTAGCATTTTCCACGGCCCGCTGATCTTCCAGAAGACGTCCAGCCGGTTTCCTCCTCACATTTTAAGCCGGCCGAGGCTTCCGGCACCCCGGCTAAGCTTTCTCCACGGCCCGCTGAGCTTCCGAGGGACCTCCAGCCGGTTCTCCCGGTGCCTCGCGCCTCGCTTTGTGAGCCGGCCGAGGCTTCCAGCACCCCGGCTAAGCTTTCTCCACGGCCCGCTGAGCTTCCAGGGGACCTGCAGCCGGTTCTCCCGGTGCCTCGCGCCTCGCTTTGTGAGCCGGCCGAGGCTTCCAGCACCCCGGCTAAGCTTTCTCCACGGCCCGCTGAGCTTCCGAGGGACCTCCAGCCGGTTCTCCCGGTGCCTCCCGCCTCGCTTTGTGAGCCGGCCGAGGCTTCCAGCACCTCGGCCGAGCGTTTCCCACGGCCCGCTGAGCTTCCAGGGGACCTCCAGCCGGTTCTCCCGGTGCCTCGCGCCTCGCTTTGCGAGCCGGCCGAGGCTTCCAGCACCTCGGCTGAGCGTTTTCGGCGGCCCGTTGCTCTCCCGGAGGTCGCAACGGGGAGTTACCTCCCTCTCGCGGACACGGCGAGTAAATACACCGCCTCTCGCACTTGGCGCACACTCACTCGCATTGCTACGCCTCCCGTGGCACTTTAAGCGGCCGAACGGCGGGAGTAACTGCGACTCTCCTAAGGTAGGCTCACTTGACTATTTATTTATGTATTTATTTATTTTTGACGGTTCGCGGAGGCGATGACGCTCCGCGCGGGTAAACGGCGGGAGTAACTGTGACTCTCTTAAGGTAGGCTCACTTGACATTTATTTATTCATGTATTTATTTATTTTTGACGGTTCGCGGAGGCGATGACGCTCCGCGCGGGTAAACGGCGGGAGTAACTGTGACTCTCTTAAGGTAGGCTCACTTGACATTTATTTTGGCGGTTCGCGGAGGCGACCGGCACCGCCGGGAGGCCGTGCGCAGCGCGCGCAGAGCGGCCGAATAACGCTCCGCCGGCCCCGGGTGATTACCGAGAGGCTCCCCGGCCTCGCGGAGCTCCGACGCTCCTCCGCGGGACCTCCGGCGGCCGGCGCGCTCGCGCACCACCCCCCGGCACCGCCGGGAGGCCGTGCGCGCGCGCGCAGAGCGGCCGAATAACGCTCCGCCGGCCCCGGGTGATTACCGAGAGGCTCCCCGGCCTCGCGGAGCTCCGACGCTCCTCCGCGGGACCTCCGGCGGCCGGCGCGCTCGCGCACCACCCCCCGGCACCGCCGGGAGGCCGTGCGCGCGCGCGCAGAGCGGCCGAATAACGCTCCGCCGGCCCCGGGTGATTACCGAGAGGCTCCCCGGCCTCGCGGAGCTCCGACGCTCCTCCGCGGGACCTCCGGCGGCCGGCGCGCTCGCGCACCACCCCCCGGCACCGCCGGGAGGCCGTGCGCGCGCGCGCAGAGCGGCCGAATAACGCTCCGCCGGCCCCGGGTGATTACCGAGAGGCTCCCCGGCCTCGCGGAGCTCCGACGCTCCTCCGCGGGACCTCCGGCGGCCGGCGCGCTCGCGCACCACCCCCCGGCACCGCCGGGAGGCCGTGCGCGCGCGCGCAGAGCGGCCGAATAACGCTCCGCCGGCCCCGGGTGATTACCGAGAGGCTCCCCGGCCTCGCGGAGCTCCGACGCTCCTCCGCGGGACCTCCGGCGGCCGGCGCGCTCGCGCACCACCCCCCGGCACCGCCGGGAGGCCGTGCGCGCGCGCGCAGAGCGGCCGAATAACGCTCCGCCGGCCCCGGGTGATTACCGAGAGGCTCCCCGGCCTCGCGGAGCTCCGACGCTCCTCCGCGGGACCTCCGGCGGCCGGCGCGCTCGCGCACCACCCCCCGGCACCGCCGGGAGGCCGTGCGCGCGCGCGCAGAGCGGCCGAATAACGCTCCGCCGGCCCCGGGTGATTACCGAGAGGCTCCCCGGCCTCGCGGAGCTCCGACGCTCCTCCGCGGGACCTCCGGCGGCCGAAAATAGCTCCAAGCCCAGCGGATCGGCTGCTTGGAAGCACCGCGCCGTCCGGCTCCACCTGGTACCTCGCACGGCTCTCATCTCCCCCCCGCACGGACTTCCGAGCGCTCGGGGAGACGCTCGGAAGCTGCCCGTGCCGTCGCGGCGGGGAATTGCCTCCCTCTGGCGGACGCGGCGAGTAAAAACACCACCTCTCGCACTTTGCGCACACTTACTTGCGTGGGTCCGCTTCCGATGACACTTTGAGCGGCCGAACGGCGGGAGTAACTACGACTCTCTTAAGGTAGGCTCACTTGACATTTATTCATGTATTTATTTATTTTTGACGGTTCGCGGAGGCGATGACGCTCCGCGCGGGTAAACGGCGGGAGTAGCTGTGACTCTCTTAAGGTAGCCTGACTCGACGTCTTTTTCAACGGTGGCTGGAGGACCCAGGCGGTTCTCGGGGGTGCGTCGCTCCTCACTTTTGACGCCCGAGGAGGCTCCCGGCACCTCGGCTACGCGTTTTCGGCGGCCCGCTGAGCTTCCAGAAGACCTCCAGCCGGTTCTCCCGGTGCTTTCCTCCTCACGTTTTAAGCCGGCCGAGGCTTCCGGCACCCCGGCTGAGCTTTTTTCCCACGGCCCGCTGAGCTTCCAGGGGACCTCCGGCCGGTTCTCCGCGCGCTTTCCTCCTCACTTTTAAGCCGGCCGAGGCTTCCGGCACCCCGGCCAAGCGTTTCCCACGTCCCGCTGAGCTTCCAGGGGACCTCCGGCCGGTTCTCCGCGCGCCCCCCCTCCTAACTCGGCTCCCGGCACCCCGGCTAAGCGATTTGAACGGCCCGCTGATCTCCCGGAGGTCGCAACGGGGAATTGCCTCCCTCTCGCGGACACGGCGCGTAAATGCACCGCCTCTCGCACTTGGCGCACACTCACTCGCATCGCTACGCCTCCCGTGGCACTTTAAGCGACCGGGACCACCGCGAGCGCGGGCGATGACTAAGAGGCTCCCCGGCCGGCCTCGCGGAGCTCCGACGCTCCCCCGCGGGACTTCCGGCGGCCGGCCGGAGCCTCGGCACGGCTGCCGCACTCCCTAATAACACCCCGCGGACCCCCGCGAGCCGAACGCTCGCTGCCGCGGGCGACCCGTGCCAAGGCGGACGCGTGACGGCGCGGGAGCCCTCGGCACTATCTCACGGTCACGTATGTAGTCAAATCGTGTAAAATCACCGTTAGTTTATTCATAATATAGGTAATAATTAAATAAATATTAACATCGCGTATATTATTAATAAACACATGTATGTATTTATTTAATAATTAAATAAATATTAACATCGCGTATAATCATGCGCAATACTTCGTGGCCGACCGGGGAACCGGCGAAGGCGGACGCATCGCGGCGCGAGAGCCGTTGGCACTTTGGAAAAATAAATAAATAAATAAATAAATAAATAAATAATAATTCGCCGACCGGGCTCCGGGGGGAGAGGCCGATTTTTGGCCGTTCGTGGCCGACCGGGGAACCGGCGAAGGCGGACGCATCGCGGCGCGAGAGCCGTTGGCACTTTGGAAAAATAAATAAATAAATAAATAAATAAATAAATAAATAAATAAATAATTCGCCGACCGGGCTCCGGGGCAAGAGGCCGAATTTTCGCTCGTTCGGGCCGACCGGGGAACCGGCGAAGGCGGACGCAGCGCGGCGCGAGAGCCGTTGGCACTTTGAAAAAAAAAAAAAAAAAAAAAATTCGCCCACCGGGCTCCGGGGGAAGAGGCCGGCTTTTCGCCGTTCGCGGCCGACCGGGGAACCGGCGAAAGCGGACGCGCTCTCTAACGAGCCCCGCCGGCCGGAGGAAGTGCGCCCTCTGGCGGACACGCCGTTGTAAATGAATGGGGTTTGGCACTTAGTGCATTTTTCGCCCAAGTCGAAGCGCGCTCCGGGCGAGGAGGCCGGATTCTCGCCACCCGTGGCCGGCCGGGGAACCGGCCAAGGCGGACGCGCTCTCTAACGAGCCCCGCCGGCCGGAGGAAGTGCGCCCTCTGGCGGACACGCCGTTGTAAATGAATGGGGTTTGGCACTTGGTGCATTTTTCGCCCAAGTCGAAGCGCGCTCCGGGCGAGGAGGCCGGATTCTCGCCACCCGTGGCCGGCCGGGGAACCGGCGAAGGCGGATAGGCTTTCACGGAGGATCCGCCGGCTGGTCCGCGGGCCGATTAGGGTCCCGCGAGTGAGCGGTGGCGGTCCGGAATCCAGGCCGGCCAGGAGGCACCGCCAGGCGGATAGGCTTTCACGGAGGAGCCGCCGGCTGGTCCGCGGGCCGTTTAGGGTCCCGCGAGTGAGCGGTGGCGGTCCGGAATCCAGGCCGGCCAGGAGGCACCGCCAGGCGGATAGGCTTTCACGGAGGACCCGCCGGCTGGTCCGCGGGCCGTTTAGGGTCCCGCGAGTGAGCGGTCGCGGTCCGGAATCCAGGCCGGCCAGGAGGCACCGCCAGGCGGATAGGCTTTCACGGAGGACCCGCCGGCTGGTCCGCGGGCCGTTTAGGCTCCCGTAAGTTAGCGGTCGCGGTCCGGAATACAGGCCGTCCAGGAGGCACTGCCAGGCGGATACACTCTCTAACGAGCCCCGCCGGCTGGTCCGCCGGGGGAAGTGCGCCCTCTGGCGGACACGCCGTTGTAAATGAATGGGGTTTGGCACTTAGTGCATTTTTCGACCAGCGGCAACGCAGGCTGACGGGCGGCCGCTTCCACGGGCCGGTACTACTCTACGGAGGCGCTAGCCGCCTCCGGTGGGGGCCGTGTGATCTCGCTGGATGCCCGAGGACCTTCCGCGAGGCCCGGCCGCAGCTTTTACGCGCGCCCGGTCCTATTACCTGGTGGAAGCTGGAGGCCGGGGCTCCGCAGCTCGCCGCCCGGGGACCTTCCGCGAGGCCCGGCCGCAGCTTTTACGCACCACCGCTGCTATTCTCTGGCTCCGGCTTCGTCCCGGAGGGTGCTTGGGGAACGGCGGCGCACACCGCGAACGGCCGGTGGCGGTCGGCTGGTGGCGGTCGGCTGGTGGCTGTCGGCTGGTGGCGGTCGGGGGTGGCGCTTGGGGATGGCGCTTGGGGATGGTGGCTGTCGGCTGGTGGCGGTCGGCTGGTGGCGGTCGGCTGGTGGCGGTCGGCTGGTGGCGGTCGGGGGTGGCGCTTGGGGATGGCGCTTGGGGATGGTGGCTGTCGGCTGGTGGCGGTCGGCTGGTGGCGGTCGGGGGGTGGCGGTCGGGGATGGCGCTTGGGGATGGTGGCTGTCGCCTTGTGGCGGTCGGCTGGTGGCGGTCGCCTTGTGGCGGTCGCCTTGTGGCGGTCGGGGATGGCGCTTGGGGATGGTGGCTGTCGCCTTGTGGCGGTCGGCTGGTGGCGGTCGCCTTGTGGCGGTCGCCTTGTGGCGGTCGGGGATGGCGCTTGGGGATGGTGGCTGTCGCCTTGTGGCGGTCGGCTGGTGGCGGTCGGCTGGTGGCGGTCGGGGGGTGGCGGTCGGGGATGGCGCTTGGGGATGGTGGCTGTCGCCTTGTGGCGGTCGGGGGGTGGCGGTCGGGGATGGCGCTTGGGGATGGTGGCTGTCGCCTTGTGGCGGTCGGCTGGTGGCGGTCGGCTGGTGGCGGTCGGCTGGTGGCGGTCGGGGGGTGGCGGTCGGGGGTGGCGCTTGGGGATGGTGGCTGTCGCCTTGTGGCGGTCGGCTGGTGGCGGTCGCCTTGTGGCGGTCGGGGGGCGGCGGTCGGGGGTGGCGCTTGGGGATGGTGGCTGTCGGCTGGTGGCGGT
>NW_026061430.1:30000-31594 GCF_024217435.2 Syngnathus scovelli
CCGGCCTTAGCTTAAGGAGACGGCCGTTGCCTCCGATCCTCCGGGCTAGAGCCGGGTGAGGTCGTCTCGAACCACGTGCCTGAAGGCCGCCTCGCGCCGGATTCGGCCCCGCTCATTCGTCGGAGTGACCGCCCGACGCGGGCATCGCTAGATTAGCCGTGGCCCCGATCCTTCCCCATCGACAGCCTTTCGCCCCCTTCGCTCCGGCCTCTGAGGCGGCCGGTACCCCTTTCTTGGATGAGACAGAACCCTTGACGGGCCGTTCGCAGATTTTTGCCCGGGCATTGTTTACCGAGGCGGCCGGTACCTCCGTCTGCCTTGGATGGACCGCATCCGCAGATTTTCGTCCGGCCTTAGCTTAAGGAGACGGCCGTTGCCTCCGATCCTCCGGGCTAGAGCCGGGTGAGGTCGTCTCGAACCACGTGCCTGAAGGCCGCCTCGCGCCGGATTCGGCCCCGCTCATTCGTCGGAGTGACCGCCCGACGCGGGCATCGCTAGATTAGCCGTGGCCCCGATCCTTCCCCATCGACAGCCTTTCGCCCCCTTCGCTCCGGCCTCTGAGGCGGCCGGTACCCCTTTCTTGGATGAGACAGAACCCTTGACGGGCCGTTCGCAGATTTTTGCCCGGCCTGTGTTTAAGGAGGCGGCCGGTACCTCCCTCCTTGGATGACCAACAACCCTTGACGGGCCATTCGCAGATTTTTGCCCGGCCTGTGTTTAAGGAGGCGGCCGGTACCTCCCTCCTTGGATGACCAACAACCCTTGACGGGCCATTCGCAGATTTTTGCCCGGCCTGTGTTTAAGGAGGCGGCCGGTACCTCCCTCCTTGGATGACCTTCTACCCTTGACGGGCCATTCGCAGATTTTTGCCCGGCCTGTGTTTAAGGAGGCGGCCGGTACCTCCCACCTTGGATGACCCACTACCCTTGACGGGCCCATTCGCAGATTTTTGCCCGGCCTGTGTTTAAGGAGGCGGCCGGTACCTCCCACCTTGGATGACCCACTACCCTTGACGGGCCCATTCGCAGATTTTTGCCCGGCCTGTGTTTAGGGAGGCGACCGGTCCTCCGTAGCTTGATCGGATTTCCCTTCCGGCCTGTGTTTAAGGAGGCGGCCGGTCCTCCGTAGCTTGACCGGATTTCCCTTCCAGCCTGTGTTTAAGGAGGCGGCTGGTCCTCCCCGGTCGGTTGCCAAGCGACCGGGACCCGCAAGTGGGCAGGAACCGTCCACCCAACGCCGGCGAGCCGGGGCCGGTGGGGGCCCTACCAAGGCGGGTCTAACTTCAGGCGGTGCAAACGGGGGAGGGGGGTAAGGACGGCTGCCGGGAGCAGACAGCCGTCCCCGGGAGGGGGTAGTAGCTTCGCGGCGGCCGCCGGGAGCAGACGGCCGTCCGCGCATTCTGCCAATGCCTGTAGGACTTTGAATATTTCACAGCCGTGCCGTGGCACTTAGAAAATTTTTCAGAGACGTGGCACTTAGAAAGTTTTTCAGAGATGTGGCACTTTGAAAGTTTTTGAGAGATGTGGCACTTAGAAATTTTTTGAGAGATGTGGCACTTAGAAATTTTTTGAGAGATGTGGCACTTAGAAATTTT
>NW_026061431.1:2500-17500 GCF_024217435.2 Syngnathus scovelli
TGGAGGATGACAGCGGGCGTGCGTAAGAGTCTCGTCCGGGGATGAGGCAGCATCCCCGGGCGGCGGGCGGGAGGAGGCAGCCTCCCGCAAGCGGAACTTAGTTGTTGGATGATGACAGCGGGCGTGCGTAAGAGGCTCGTCCGGGGATGAGGCAGCATCCCCGGGCGGCGGGCGGGAGGAGGCAGCCTCCCGCAAGCGGAACTTAGTCGTCGGAGGATGTCAGCGGGCGTGCGTAAGATAACGTATGTCCGCCTCTCGGTCACTCTGGCCGGGCGTGGGTGTGCGTCCGCGCCCGTCTTGTGAACCTCCAAGTGGAACTTAGTGATCGGAGGATGACACCGGGCGTGCGTAAGAGGCGCGTCCGGGGATGAGGCAGCATCCTCGGGCGTCAGCCGGGAGTAGGCAGCCTCCCCCAAGTGGAACGTAGCCTCCACTAAGTGGAACTCAGTCTCCGGAGGATGACAGCGGGCGTGCGTAAGAGGCGCGTCCGGGGATGAGGCAGCATCCTCGGACACCGGCCGGGAGCGCGCGGGCGCTGTGGAAGTAAGTACATCCGCTCCTGGTACCTAAAAATTCCTCCAGCGGCGGGCCCCGGGCCTAAACTTTCTCCGGGCCGCGCAACACGCACTTTCCGCCGGACACCGACGGAGGCAACGTCCCCCTCCTGCGGTGACAAAAAAAATCCACCCCTGGTACCTAAAAATTTCTCCAGCGGCGGGCCCCTGGCCTAAACTTTCTCCGGCCCGCGCAACACGCACTTTCCGTCGGACACGGACGGAGGCAACGTCCCCCTCCTGCGGTGACAAAAAAAATCCACCCCTGGTACCTAAAAATTTCTCCAGCGGCGGGCCCCTGGCCTAAATTTTCTCCGGCCCGCGCAACACGCACTTTGCGCCGGACGCCGGTCCCAAACCACCACCGCCGACCGCCACAAGGCGACAGCCACCATCCCCAAGCGCCATCCCCGACCGCCACAAGGCGACCGCCACAAGGCGACCGCCACAAGGCGACAGCCACCATCCCCAAGCGCCATCCCCGACCGCCACAAGGCGACCGCCACCAGCCGACCGCCACAAGGCGACAGCCACCATCCCCAAGCGCCATCCCCAAGCGCCACCCCCGACCGCCACCAGCCGACCGCCACCAGCCGACCGCCACCAGCCGACCGCCACCAGCCGACAGCCACCATCCCCAAGCGCCACCCCCGACCGCCGCCCCCCGACCGCCACAAGGCGACCGCCACCAGCCGACCGCCACAAGGCGACAGCCACCATCCCCAAGCGCCACCCCCGACCGCCACCCCCCGACCGCCACCAGCCGACCGCCACCAGCCGACCGCCACCAGCCGACCGCCACAAGGCGACAGCCACCATCCCCAAGCGCCATCCCCGACCGCCACCCCCCGACCGCCACAAGGCGACAGCCACCATCCCCAAGCGCCATCCCCGACCGCCACCCCCCGACCGCCACCAGCCGACCGCCACCAGCCGACCGCCACAAGGCGACAGCCACCATCCCCAAGCGCCATCCCCGACCGCCACAAGGCGACCGCCACAAGGCGACCGCCACCAGCCGACCGCCACAAGGCGACAGCCACCATCCCCAAGCGCCATCCCCGACCGCCACAAGGCGACCGCCACAAGGCGACCGCCACCAGCCGACCGCCACAAGGCGACAGCCACCATCCCCAAGCGCCATCCCCGACCGCCACCCCCCGACCGCCACCAGCCGACCGCCACCAGCCGACAGCCACCATCCCCAAGCGCCATCCCCAAGCGCCACCCCCGACCGCCACCAGCCGACCGCCACCAGCCGACCGCCACCAGCCGACCGCCACCAGCCGACAGCCACCATCCCCAAGCGCCATCCCCAAGCGCCACCCCCGACCGCCACCAGCCGACAGCCACCAGCCGACCGCCACCAGCCGACCGCCACCGGCCGTTCGCGGTGTGCGCCGCCGTTCCCCAAGCACCCTCCGGGACGAAGCCGGAGCCAGAGAATAGCAGCGGTGGTGCGTAAAAGCTGCGGCCGGGCCTCGCGGAAGGTCCCCGGGCGGCGAGCTGCGGAGCCCCGGCCTCCAGCTTCCACCAGGTAATAGGACCGGGCGCGCGTAAAAGCTGCGGCCGGGCCTCGCGGAAGGTCCTCGGGCATCCAGCGAGATCACACGGCCCCCACCGGAGGCGGCTAGCGCCTCCGTAGAGTAGTACCGGCCCGTGGAAGCGGCCGCCCGTCAGCCTGCGTTGCCGCTGGTCGAAAAATGCACTAAGTGCCAAACCCCATTCATTTACAACGGCGTGTCCGCCAGAGGGCGCACTTCCCCCGGCGGACCAGCCGGCGGGGCTCGTTAGAGAGTGTATCCGCCTGGCAGTGCCTCCTGGACGGCCTGTATTCCGGACCGCGACCGCTAACTTACGGGAGCCTAAACGGCCCGCGGACCAGCCGGCGGGTCCTCCGTGAAAGCCTATCCGCCTGGCGGTGCCTCCTGGCCGGCCTGGATTCCGGACCGCGACCGCTCACTCGCGGGACCCTAAACGGCCCGCGGACCAGCCGGCGGGTCCTCCGTGAAAGCCTATCCGCCTGGCGGTGCCTCCTGGCCGGCCTGGATTCCGGACCGCCACCGCTCACTCGCGGGACCCTAAACGGCCCGCGGACCAGCCGGCGGCTCCTCCGTGAAAGCCTATCCGCCTGGCGGTGCCTCCTGGCCGGCCTGGATTCCGGACCGCCACCGCTCACTCGCGGGACCCTAATCGGCCCGCGGACCAGCCGGCGGATCCTCCGTGAAAGCCTATCCGCCTTCGCCGGTTCCCCGGCCGGCCACGGGTGGCGAGAATCCGGCCTCCTCGCCCGGAGCGCGCTTCGACTTGGGCGAAAAATGCACCAAGTGCCAAACCCCATTCATTTACAACGGCGTGTCCGCCAGAGGGCGCACTTCCTCCGGCCGGCGGGGCTCGTTAGAGAGCGCGTCCGCCTTGGCCGGTTCCCCGGCCGGCCACGGGTGGCGAGAATCCGGCCTCCTCGCCCGGAGCGCGCTTCGACTTGGGCGAAAAATGCACTAAGTGCCAAACCCCATTCATTTACAACGGCGTGTCCGCCAGAGGGCGCACTTCCTCCGGCCGGCGGGGCTCGTTAGAGAGCGCGTCCGCTTTCGCCGGTTCCCCGGTCGGCCGCGAACGGCGAAAAGCCGGCCTCTTCCCCCGGAGCCCGGTGGGCGAATTTTTTTTTTTTTTTTTTTTTTCAAAGTGCCAACGGCTCTCGCGCCGCGCTGCGTCCGCCTTCGCCGGTTCCCCGGTCGGCCCGAACGAGCGAAAATTCGGCCTCTTGCCCCGGAGCCCGGTCGGCGAATTATTTATTTATTTATTTATTTATTTTTCCAAAGTGCCAACGGCTCTCGCGCCGCGATGCGTCCGCCTTCGCCGGTTCCCCGGTCGGCCACGAACGGCCAAAAATCGGCCTCTCCCCCCGGAGCCCGGTCGGCGAATTATTATTTATTTATTTATTTATTTATTTATTTTTCCAAAGTGCCAACGGCTCTCGCGCCGCGATGCGTCCGCCTTCGCCGGTTCCCCGGTCGGCCACGAAGTATTGCGCATGATTATACGCGATGTTAATATTTATTTAATTATTAAATAAATACATACATGTGTTTATTAATGATATACGCGATGTTAATATTTATTTAATTATTACCTATATTATGAATAAACTAACGGTGATTTTACACGATTTGACTACATACGTGACCGTGATATAGTGCCGAGGGCTCCCGCGCCGTCACGCGTCCGCCTTGGCACGGGTCGCCCGCGGCAGCGAGCGTTCGGCTCGCGGGGGTCCGCGGGGTGTTATTAGGGAGTGCGGCAGCCGTGCCGAGGCTCCGGCCGGCCGCCGGAAGTCCCGCGGGGGAGCGTCGGAGCTCCGCGAGGCCGGCCGGGGAGCCTCTTAGTCATCGCCCGCGCTCGCGGTGGTCCCGGTCGCTTAAAGTGCCACGGGAGGCGTAGCGATGCGAGTGAGTGTGCGCAAAGTGCGAGAGGCGGTGCATTTACGCGCCGTGTCCGCGAGAGGGAGGCAATTCCCCGTTGCGACCTCCGGGAGATCAGCGGGCCGCCGAAAAGGCTCGGCCGGGGTGCCTGGAGCCTCCTCGGGCGTCGAGTTAGGAGGGGGGCGCGCGGAGAACCGGCTGGATGTCCCCTGGAAGCTCAGCGGGCCGTGGGAAAGGCTTGGCCGGGGTGCCGGAAGCCTCGGCCGGCTTAAAAGTGAGGAGGAAAGCGCGCGGAGAACCGGCCGGAGGTCCCCTGGAAGCTCAGCGGGCCGTGGAGAAAGCTTAGCCGGGGTGCCTGGAGCCTCGGCCGGCTTAAAATGTGAGGAGGAAAGCGCGCGGAGAACCGGCCGGAGGTCCCCTGGAAGCTCAGCGGGACGTGGGAAACGCTTGGCCGGGGTGCCGGAAGCCTCGGCCGGCTTAAAAGTGAGGAGGAAAGCGCGCGGAGAACCGGCCGGAGGTCCCCTGGAAGCTCAGCGGGCCGTGG
This sequence comes from Syngnathus scovelli, assembly GCF_024217435.2. NCBI lineage: Eukaryota > Metazoa > Chordata > Actinopteri > Syngnathiformes > Syngnathidae > Syngnathus > Syngnathus scovelli. The sequence continues at coordinate 7,021 of NW_026061431.1, forward strand.
GAAACGCTTGGCCGGGGTGCCGGGAGCCTCGGCCGGCTTAAAACGTGAGGAGGAAAGCACCGGGAGAACCGGCTGGAGGTCTTCTGGAAGCTCAGCGGGCCGCCGAAAACGCGTAGCCGAGGTGCCGGGAGCCTCCTCGGGCGTCAAAAGTGAGGAGCGACGCACCCCCGAGAACCGCCCGGGTCCTCCAGCCACCGTTGAAAAAGACGTCGAGTCAGGCTACCTTAAGAGAGTCACAGTTACTCCCGCCGTTTACCCGCGCGGAGCGTCATCGCCTCCGCGAACCGTCAAAAATAAATAAATTCATAAATAAATAAATGTCAAGTGAGCCTACCTTAAGAGAGTCACAGTTACTCCCGCCGTTTACCCGCGCGGAGCGTCATCGCCTCCGCGAACCGTCAAAAATAAATAAATACATAAATAAATAGATGTCAAGTGAGCCTACCTTAAGAGAGTCACAGTTACTCCCGCCGTTTACCCGCGCGGAGCGTCATCGCCTCCGCGAACCGTCAAAAATAAATAAATACATAAATAAATAGATGTCAAGTGAGCCTACCTTAAGAGAGTCACAGTTACTCCCGCCGTTTACCCGCGCGGAGCGTCATCGCCTCCGCGAACCGTCAAAAATAAATAAATACATAAATAAATAGATGTCAAGTGAGCCTACCTTAAGAGAGTCACAGTTACTCCCGCCGTTTACCCGCGCGGAGCGTCATCGCCTCCGCGAACCGTCAAAAATAAATAAATACATAAATAAATAGATGTCAAGTGAGCCTACCTTAAGAGAGTCACAGTTACTCCCGCCGTTTACCCGCGCGGAGCGTCATCGCCTCCGCGAACCGTCAAAAATAAATAAATACATAAATAAATAGATGTCAAGTGAGCCTACCTTAAGAGAGTCACAGTTACTCCCGCCGTTTACCCGCGCGGAGCGTCATCGCCTCCGCGAACCGTCAAAAATAAATAAATACATAAATAAATAGATGTCAAGTGAGCCTACCTTAAGAGAGTCACAGTTACTCCCGCCGTTTACCCGCGCGGAGCGTCATCGCCTCCGCGAACCGTCAAAAATAAATAAATACATAAATAAATAGATGTCAAGTGAGCCTACCTTAAGAGAGTCACAGTTACTCCCGCCGTTTACCCGCGCGGAGCGTCATCGCCTCCGCGAACCGTCAAAAATAAATAAATACATGAATAAATAGTCAAGTGAGCCTACCTTAAGAGAGTCGTAGTTACTCCCGCCGTTCGGCCGCTTAAAGTGCCACGGGAGGCGTAGCAATGCGAGTGAGTGTGCGCCAAGTGCGAGAGGCGGTGTATTTACTCGCCGTGTCCGCGAGAGGGAGGTAACTCCCCGTTGCGACCTCCGGGAGAGCAACGGGCCGCCGAAAACGCTCAGCCGAGGTGCTGGAAGCCTCGGCCGGCTCTCAAAGCGAGGCGCGAGGCACCGGGAGAACCGGCTGGAGGTACCCTGGAAGCTCAGCGGGCCGTGGGAAACGCTCAGCCGAGGTGCTGGAAGCCTCGGCCGGCTCACAAAGCGAGGCGCGAGGCACCGGGAGAACCGGCTGGAGGTCCCCTGGAAGCTCAGCGGGCCGTGGGAAACGCTCAGCCGAGGTGCTGGAAGCCTCGGCCGGCTCACAAAGCGAGGCGCGAGGCACCGGGAGAACCGGCCGGAGGTCCCCTGGAAGCTCAGCGGGCCGTGGAGAAAGCTTAGCCGGGGTGCCGGAAGCCTCGGCCGGCTTAAAATGTGAGGAGGAAACCGGCTGGACGTCTTCTGGAAGATCAGCGGGCCGTGGAAAATGCTAAGCCGAGGTGCTGGTTGTCGAATAAGGCTCCGCCATCTCGTAGAAGGTGCTAATAAAGTTCATATCCGCTCGGCTGGAGGTAATTGGCCCGCGGACCGGCCGGCGGGACCTCCGTGACAGCCTACCCGCCTGGCGGTGCCTCCTGGCCGGCGTGCATTCCGGGCCGCGACCGCTAACTTACGGGACCATAAATGGCCCGCGGACCAGCTGGCGGGACCTCCGTGACCGCCTATCCGCCTGGCGGTGCCTCCTGGCCGGCCTGGATTCCGGACCGCGACCGCTCACTCGCGGGACCCTAAATGGCCCGCGGACCAGCCGGCGGGACCTCCGTGACAGCCTATCCGCCTCCCGGTGGCTGCTGGCCGGCGCGGATTCCGGGCCGCGACCGCTAACTTACGGGACCCCAATTGGCCCGCGGACCAGCCGGCGGGACCCCCGTGACCGCCTATCCGCCTTGGCCGGTTCCCCGGCCGGCCACGGATGGCGAGAATCCGGCCTCCTCGCCCGGAGCGCTCGTCGGCTTCGGCGAAAAATGCACTAAGTGCCAAACCCCATTCATTTACAATGGCGTGTCCGCCAGAGGGCGCAGTTCCCCCCGCGGACCGGCCGGCGGGACCTCCGTGACAGCCTATCCGCCTGGCGGTGGCTGCGGGCCGGCGCGGATTCCGGGCCGCGACCGCTAACTTACGGGACCCCGATTGGCCCGCGGACCAGCCGGCGGGACCTCCGTGACCGCCTATCCGCCTGCGCTGGTTCCCCGGCCGGCGCGAATTCCGGGCCGCGACCGCTAACTTACGGGACCCCGATTGGCCCGCGGACCAGCCGGCGGGACCTCCGTGACCGCCTATCCGCCTGCGCTGGTTCCCCGGCCGGCGCGAATTCCGGGCCGCGACCGCTAACTTACGGGACCCCGATTGGCCCGCGGACCAGCCGGCGGGACCTCCGTGACCGCCTATCCGCCTGCGCTGGTTCCCCGGCCGGCGCGAATTCCGGGCCGCGACCGCTAACTTACGGGACCCCGATTGGCCCGCGGACCAGCCGGCGGGACCTCCGTGACCGCCTATCCGCCTGCGCTGGTTCCCCGGCCGGCGCGAATTCCGGGCCGCGACCGCTAACTTACGGGACCCCGATTGGCCCGCGGACCAGCCGGCGGGACCTCCGTGACCGCCTATCCGCCTGCGCTGGTTCCCCGGCCGGCGCGAATTCCGGGCCGCGACCGCTAACTTACGGGACCCCGATTGGCCCGCGGACCAGCCGGCGGGACCTCCGTGACCGCCTATCCGCCTGCGCTGGTTCCCCGGCCGGCGCGAATTCCGGGCCGCGACCGCTAACTTACGGGACCCCAATTGGCCCGCGGACCAGCCGGCGGGACCTCCGTGACCGCCTATCCGCCTCCGCTGGTTCCCCGCTCGGCGTGGATTCCGGACCGCGACCGCTAAATTACGGGACCCAAATTGGCCCGCGGACCAGCCGGCGGGACCTCCGTGACCGCCTATCCGCCTTCGCTGGTTCCCCGGTCGGCCACAGATGACGAATATTCGGCCTCTCGCTCTGGAAGTCCTGCCGACTTAGCCGAAAATTTTCTAAGTGCCATCGGCTCTCGCTCGGAAAAGTGTCCGCCTCGTCTGGTTCCCCAGCTCGGCCTCAGAATTCGAAAATTCGGCCTCTCTGAGGTACCAGGGGTAGGCTTTATGTACTTGGTCCCCCCAGTTAGTGTACTCATCACTTTACCCCCCTTTCGCAAAATATAGTCGGCACGTATGTGCAGAACTGTTTATTTTCATTTTAAAAATTTTCTAAGTGCCAGCGGAAGCTGTCACACGAACTGTCCGAGCTACCACGGTGCCCATCCCGGGCAGTGACGGCAAAAGGCCGATGTGTGTTTGATGGAAGTCTGAATAATTTCTAAGTGCCAACGGCTCAACCGCCGTAAAGTGTCCGCCTCGGCTGGTTCTCCCGGTCGGCCCGAACGAGCGAAAATTCGGCCTCTTCCCCTGGAGGTCCGGAACATTTTGGCGAATATTTTCAAAGTGCCAACGGCTGTTCCGCCGTAACGTGTCCGACCCGGCTGGTTCCTCCGGTCGGCCCGAACGAGCGAAAATTCGGCCTCTTCCCCTGGAGGTCCGGACGACTTTGGCGAATATTTTCTAAGTGCGAACGGCTGTTGCGCCGTAACGTGTCCGACCCGGCTGGTTCCTCCGGTCGGCCTGAACGAGCGAAAATTCGGCCTCTTCCCCTGGAGGTCCGGACGACTTTGGCGAATATTTTCAAAGTGCCAACGGCTGTTGGGCCGTAAAGTGTCCGACCCGGCTGGTTCCTCCGGTCGGCCCGAACGAGCGAAAATTCGGCCTCTTCCCCTGGAGGTCCGGAACATTTTGGCGAATATTTTCAAAGTGCCAACGGCTGTTGCGCCGTAACGTGTCCGACCCGGCCGGTTCCTCCGGTCGGCCCGAACGAGCGAAAATTCGGCCTCTTCCCCTGGAGGTCCGGAACATTTTGGCGAATATTTTCAAAGTGCCAACGGCCGTTCCGCCGTAAAGTGTCCGACCCGGCTGGTTCCTCCGGTCGGCCCGAACGAGCGAAAATTCGGCCTCTTCCCCTGGAGGTCCGGACGACTTTGGCGAATATTTTCAAAGTGCCAACGGCTGTTGGGCCGTAAAGTGTCCGACCCGGCTGGTTCCTCCGGTCGGCCCGAACGAGCGAAAATTCGGCCTCTTAACCCTGGAGGTCCGTTCAAGTTTAACGAATAATTTCTAAGTGCTAACGGCTGTTGCGCCGTAACGTGTCCGACCCGGCCGGTTCCTCCGGTCGGCCCGAACGAGCGAAAATACGGCCTCTTCCCCTGGAGGTCCGGAACATTTTGGCGAATATTTTCAAAGTGCCAACGGCTGTTGCGCCGTAACGTGTCCGACCCGGCTGGTTCCTCCGGTCGGCCCGAACGAGCGAAAATTCGGCCTCTTCCCCTGGAGGTCCGTTCAAGATTAACGAATATTTTCTAAGTGCCAACGGCTCTTGCGCCGAAAAGCGTCCGCCTCGGCTGGTTCCCGATGTCGGCCAGAACAAGTGAAAATTCGGCCTCTTCCCCTGGAAGTCCGGCCGAGTTCGGCGAATATTTCCTAAGTGCCAACGGCTGTTCCGCCGTAAAGAGTCCGACTCGGCTGGTTCCCGATGTCGGCCAGAACAAGTGAAAATTCGGCCTCTTCCCCTGGAGGTCCGTTCAAGATTAACGAATATTTTCTAAGTGCCAACGGCTCTTGCGCCGAAAAGCGTCCGACTCGGCTGGTTCCCGATGTCGGCCAGAACAAGTGAAAATTCGGCCTCTTCCCCTGGAGGTCCGTTCAAGATTAACGAATATTTTCTAAGTGCCAACGGCTGCTCCGCCGTAAAGCGTCCGCTTCGGCTGGTTCCCGATGTCGGCCAGAACAAGTGAAAATTCGGCCTCTTCCCCTGGAGGTCCGTTCAAGATTAACGAATATTTTCTAAGTGCCAACGGCTCTTGCGCCGAAAAGCGTCCGCCTCGGCTGGTTCCCGATGTCGGCCAGAACAAGTGAAAATTCGGCCTCTTCCCCTGGAGGTCCGTTCACGATTAACGAATATTTTCTAAGTGCCAACGGCTCTTGCGCCGAAAAGCGTCCGCCTCGGCTGGTTCCCGATGTCGGCCAGAACAAGTGAAAATTCGGCCTCTTCCCCTGGAGGTCCGTTCAAGATTAACGAATATTTTCTAAGTGCCAACGGCTCTTGCGCCGAAAAGCGTCCGCCTCGGCTGGTTCCCGCGGTCGGACACAAAATGTGTCAATTCGGCCTCTCTGAGGTACCAGGGGTGGGCTTTATGTACTTGGTCCCCCCACTTAGTGTACTCATCACTTTACCCCCATTTCGCAAAATATAGTCGGCACGTATGTGCAGAACTGTTTATTTTCATTTTAAAAATTGTCTAAGTGCCAGCGGAAGCTGTCACGCGAACTGTCCGAGCTACCACGGTGCCCATCCCGGGCAGTGACGGCAAAAGGCCGATGTGTGTTTGATGGAAGTCTGAATAATTTCTAAGTGCCAACGGCTCAACCGCCGTAAAGTGTCCGCCTCGGCTGGTTCTCCCGGTCGGCCCGAACGAGCGAAAATTCGGCCTCTTCCCCTGGAGGTCCGGAACATTTTGGCGAATATTTCCTAAGTGCCAACGGCTGCTCCGCCGTAAAGTGTCCGCCTCGGCTGGTTCCCCCGGTCGGCCAGAACAAGTGAAAATTCGGCCTCTTCCCCTGGAGGTCCGGAACATTTTGGCGAATATTTCCTAAGTGCCAACGGCTGCTCCGCCGTAAAGTGTCCGCCTCGGCCGGTTCACCCGGTCGGCCAGAACAAGTGAAAATTTGGCCTCTTCCCCTGGAGGTCCGGAACATTTTGGCGAATATTTCCTAAGTGCCAACGGCTGCTCCGCCGTAAAGTGTCCGCCTCGGCCGGTTCACCCGGTCGGCCAGAACAAGTGAAAATTTGGCCTCTTCCCCTGGAGGTCCGGAACATTTTGGCGAATATTTCCTAAGTGCCAACGGCTGCTCCGCCGTAAAGTGTCCGACTCGGCTGGTTCCCCCGGTCGGCCAGAACAAGTGAAAAATCGGCCTCTTCCCCTGGAAGTCCGGCCGAGTTAAGGCAAATATTTCCTAAGTGCCAACGGCTGCTCAGCCTTAAAGTGTCCGACTCGGCTGGTTCCCGATGTCGGCCAGAACAAGTGAAAATCCGGCCTCTTCCCCTGGAAGTCCGGCCGAGTTAAGGCAAATATTTCCTAAGTGCCAACGGCTGCTCAGCCTTTAAGTGTCCGACTCGGCTGGTTCCCGATGTTGGCCAGAACAAGTGAAAATCCGGCCTCTTCCCCTGGAAGTCCGGCCGAGTTAAGGCAAATATTTCCTAAGTGCCAAGGGCTGCTCAGCCTTAAAGGGCCCGACTCGTCTGGTTCCCGATGTCGGCCAGAACAAGTGACAATTCGGCCTCTTCCCCTGGAGGTCTTTTCAAGTTTAACGAATATTTTCTAAGTGCCGACGGCTGCTCCGCCTTAAAGCGTCCGACTCGGCTGGTTCCCGATGTCGGCCAGAACAAGTGACAATTCGGCCTCTTCCCCTGGAGGTCCTTTCAAGTTTAACGAATATTTTCTAAGTGCCAACGGCTGCTCCGCCTTAAAGCGTCCGACTCGGCTGGTTCCCGATGTCGGCCAGAACAGGTGAAAATTCGGCCTCTTCCCCTGGAGGTCCGTTCAAGTTTGGCGAATATTTTCTAAGTGCCAACGGCTGCTCCGCCTTAAAGTGTCCGACTCGGCTGGTTCCCGATGTCGGGCAGAACAAGTGACAATTCGGCCTCTTCCCCTGGAAGTCCGGCCGAGTTTGGCGAATATTTTCTAAGTGCCAACGGCTGCTCCGCCGTAAAGAGTCCGACTCGGCTGGTTCCCGATGTCGGCCAGAACAAGTGACAATTCGGCCTCTTCCCCTGGAGGTCCTTTGAAGTTTAGCGAATATTTTCTAAGTTCCAACGGCTCTTGCGCCGAAAAGCGTCCGACTCGGCTGGTTCCCGATGTCGGCCAGAACAGGTGAAAATTCGGCCTCTTCCCCTGGAGGTCCGTTCAAGTTTGGCGAATATTTTCTAAGTGCCAACGGCTGCTCCGCCTTAAAGTGTCCGACTCGGCTGGTTCCCGATGTCGGGCAGAACAAGTGACAATTCGGCCTCTTCCCCTGGAAGTCCGGCCGAGTTTGGCGAATATTTTCTAAGTGCCAACGGCTGCTCCGCCGTAAAGAGTCCGACTCGGCTGGTTCCCGATGTCGGCCAGAAAAAGTGACAATTCGGCCTCTTCCCCTGGAGGTCCTTTGAAGTTTAGCGAATATTTTCTAAGTGCCAACGGCTCTTGCGCCGAAAAGCGTCCGCCTCGGCTGGTTCCCGCGGTCGGCCGTAATAGGCGAAAATTCGGCCTCTTCCCCTGGAGCGACCTCCAAATTTGGGCGAAATTTTTCTAAGTGCCTAAAGGTACCAGGGGTTTGGGTACCAGGGGTGCAGTACGAACTGGTCTTTTGTCAACCCATGTACTTTTTCTAGAGTACATGGGTTGGTCCCCCCACTTAGTGTACTCATCACTTTACCCCCCTTTCGCAAAATATAGTCAGAACGAGCATGGGGGACGCAATTGTTTTCCATGCAAATCAATTGGGCCTGGTCCGAGCGCTGGTAACGGCCGCCAGCAAGCGTCCCCTGCTCGGATAGCAGAACTGAAGAAGGCACGGCACTTCCAGAGAGAGAGAGAAAATTTTCTAAGTGCCACATTTCTCAAAAATTTTCAAAGTGCCACATTTCTCAAAAATTTTCAAAGTGCCACATTTCTCAAAAATTTTCAAAGTGCCACATTTCTCAAAAATTTTCAAAGTGCCACATCTCTCAAAAATGTTCAAAGTGCCACATCTCTGAAAAACTTTCTAAGTGCCACATCTCTGAAAAACTTTCTAAGTGCCACATCTCTGAAAAACTTTCTAAGTGCCACAGCACGGCTGTGAAATATTCAAAGTCCTACAGGCATTGGCAGAATCCGCGGACGGCCGTCTGCTCCCGGCGGCCGCCGCGAAGCTACTACCCCCTCCCGGGGACGGCTGTCTGCTCCCGGCAGCCGTCCTTACCCCCCTCCCCCGTTTGCACCGCCTGAAGTTAGACCCGCCTTGGTAGGGCCCCCACCGGCCCCGGCTCGCCGGCGTTGGGTGGACGGTTCCTGCCCACTTGCGGGTCCCGGTCGCTTGGCAACCGACCGGGGAGGACCAGCCGCCTCCTTAAACACAGGCTGGAAGGGAAATCCGATCAAGCTACGGAGGACCGGCCGCCTCCTTAAACACAGGCCGGAAGGGAAATCCGATCAAGCTACGGAGGACCGGTCGCCTCCCTAAACACAGGCCGGGCAAAAATCTGCGAATGGGCCCGTCAAGGGTAGTGGGTCATCCAAGGAGGGAGGTACCGGCCGCCTCCTTAAACACAGGCCGGGCAAAAATCTGCGAATGGCCCGTCAAGGGTAGAAGGTCATCCAAGGAGGGAGGTACCGGCCGCCTCCTTAAACACAGGCCGGGCAAAAATCTGCGAATGGCCCGTCAAGGGTAGAAGGTCATCCAAGGAGGGAGGTACCGGCCGCCTCCTTAAACACAGGCCGGGCAAAAATCTGCGAATGGCCCGTCAAGGGTTGTTGGTCATCCAAGGAGGGAGGTACCGGCCGCCTCCTTAAACACAGGCCGGGCAAAAATCTGCGAACGGCCCGTCAAGGGTTCTGTCTCATCCAAGAAAGGGGTACCGGCCGCCTCAGAGGCCGGAGCGAAGGGGGCGAAAGGCTGTCGATGGGGAAGGATCGGGGCCACGGCTAATCTAGCGATGCCCGCGTCGGGCGGTCACTCCGACGAATGAGCGGGGCCGAATCCGGCGCGAGGCGGCCTTCAGGCACGTGGTTCGAGACGACCTCACCCGGCTCTAGCCCGGAGCGAAAAAAACACTCTTATAACCTGACCGACATGCGCCCATGACCCGCCTTGGTAGGGCCCCCACCGGCCCCGGCTACCGCCGGCGTTGGGTGGACGGTTCCTCCCCACTTGCGGGTCGCACTCCAGCGCTAGGCCGCCGCGCGAGCGCGCGCCCCGCGCCGCCCGCGCAGGCCTAGCGCGAACCGTACGGCAGCGAAACCGAGACGCCCCGGCTCAACCTCACCCAGAGGCCATCCACGGAGGCCGAGCGCGCGATCCGACTTGCGGCACGCCACGTGGGCGTCCGCCGGCCGCGCCGGTCGACCGCGAAACCGATTTCTCAAAGACCAAGCCCGAGTCCCAACCTCCGCACATATCCGCACACGCCTTCCCGACCACCGCGAAGCGGGAGGCGTCTATCGTGGCCGCCGGGGCGTATGACCCCTCCGCGTGAGGCGTGCGGGCTCGGGGGGGCCGCAACGACCGAGTCTGACTCGGACGGGGCGCAGCTTCCCTCCCGGTCGCAGCATCAGCGCCGAACGCGCGACGTCACCAGCCCCCCGGAACGGTTCGTCGGGAGCGCGGCAATGGCCCACATCTCACCTCGCCAGCCGGCCGCAGCGGGCCGCGCCGAACCGAGTCTGACTCGGGGTGCGCACAGTCCCGTCTGGGTCACGGAGGCGACGAGCTGTGACCGCCACCGTCGCCCCTTCGTCCTTCCGGATCCCCCCAGCGCCGGCAAAACTCCGCATCCTGGCCGCATCGCGTGACCGGGCGGGCCGCAACGACCGAGTCTGACTCGGACGGGGCGCAGCTTCCCGCCTCGGGCCATCGCAAAGCGTGCCTCGCGCGGGCAAAGTCGCCGGCGCAGCGCCGCGCCCCTCGACAAGAGCGAGCCTCAGCCGGGCTGCGACGACCGAGTCTGACTCGGACGGAGCGCAGCTTCCCGCCTGGGTTACCGCTAGTCGCCGGGCCGACGGCGCCCATCCCCGGACCCCGCCGTTCCCTCGCGGTTTATCCTAAGCCGCCTGCCTTAGCCCAACCGACGTGCCAACCCCCCCGTTGCCGAGTTCGCTCTTCCCGAGCCGCGTCCCCCCGACAATTCCGTCCGTGACCGTCCCGCCCCGCGGCGATCCGCTCTGCCCCAGCAGCCGGCGAGTCAGCGTCCTACGGGTCTGATCTGGCCGCAGTCCGAGCTCCGGGCAGGCACAGCGGCGT
>NW_026061431.1:27500-31547 GCF_024217435.2 Syngnathus scovelli
CCGGCCGGGAGCGCGCGGGCGCTGTGGAAGTAAGTACATCCGCTCCTGGTACCTAAAAATTCCTCCAGCGGCGGGCCCCGGGCCTAAACTTTCTCCGGGCCGCGCAACACGCACTTTCCGCCGGACACCGACGGAGGCAACGTCCCCCTCCTGCGGTGACAAAAAAAATCCACCCCTGGTACCTAAAAATTTCTCCAGCGGCGGGCCCCTGGCCTAAACTTTCTCCGGCCCGCGCAACACGCACTTTCCGTCGGACACGGACGGAGGCAACGTCCCCCTCCTGCGGTGACAAAAAAAATCCACCCCTGGTACCTAAAAATTTCTCCAGCGGCGGGCCCCTGGCCTAAATTTTCTCCGGCCCGCGCAACACGCACTTTGCGCCGGACGCCGGTCCCAAACCACCACCGCCGACCGCCACAAGGCGACAGCCACCATCCCCAAGCGCCATCCCCGACCGCCACAAGGCGACCGCCACAAGGCGACCGCCACAAGGCGACAGCCACCATCCCCAAGCGCCATCCCCGACCGCCACAAGGCGACCGCCACCAGCCGACCGCCACAAGGCGACAGCCACCATCCCCAAGCGCCATCCCCAAGCGCCACCCCCGACCGCCACCAGCCGACCGCCACCAGCCGACCGCCACCAGCCGACCGCCACCAGCCGACAGCCACCATCCCCAAGCGCCACCCCCGACCGCCGCCCCCCGACCGCCACAAGGCGACCGCCACCAGCCGACCGCCACAAGGCGACAGCCACCATCCCCAAGCGCCACCCCCGACCGCCACCCCCCGACCGCCACCAGCCGACCGCCACCAGCCGACCGCCACCAGCCGACCGCCACAAGGCGACAGCCACCATCCCCAAGCGCCATCCCCGACCGCCACCCCCCGACCGCCACAAGGCGACAGCCACCATCCCCAAGCGCCATCCCCGACCGCCACCCCCCGACCGCCACCAGCCGACCGCCACCAGCCGACCGCCACAAGGCGACAGCCACCATCCCCAAGCGCCATCCCCGACCGCCACAAGGCGACCGCCACAAGGCGACCGCCACCAGCCGACCGCCACAAGGCGACAGCCACCATCCCCAAGCGCCATCCCCGACCGCCACAAGGCGACCGCCACAAGGCGACCGCCACCAGCCGACCGCCACAAGGCGACAGCCACCATCCCCAAGCGCCATCCCCGACCGCCACCCCCCGACCGCCACCAGCCGACCGCCACCAGCCGACAGCCACCATCCCCAAGCGCCATCCCCAAGCGCCACCCCCGACCGCCACCAGCCGACCGCCACCAGCCGACCGCCACCAGCCGACCGCCACCAGCCGACAGCCACCATCCCCAAGCGCCATCCCCAAGCGCCACCCCCGACCGCCACCAGCCGACAGCCACCAGCCGACCGCCACCAGCCGACCGCCACCGGCCGTTCGCGGTGTGCGCCGCCGTTCCCCAAGCACCCTCCGGGACGAAGCCGGAGCCAGAGAATAGCAGCGGTGGTGCGTAAAAGCTGCGGCCGGGCCTCGCGGAAGGTCCCCGGGCGGCGAGCTGCGGAGCCCCGGCCTCCAGCTTCCACCAGGTAATAGGACCGGGCGCGCGTAAAAGCTGCGGCCGGGCCTCGCGGAAGGTCCTCGGGCATCCAGCGAGATCACACGGCCCCCACCGGAGGCGGCTAGCGCCTCCGTAGAGTAGTACCGGCCCGTGGAAGCGGCCGCCCGTCAGCCTGCGTTGCCGCTGGTCGAAAAATGCACTAAGTGCCAAACCCCATTCATTTACAACGGCGTGTCCGCCAGAGGGCGCACTTCCCCCGGCGGACCAGCCGGCGGGGCTCGTTAGAGAGTGTATCCGCCTGGCAGTGCCTCCTGGACGGCCTGTATTCCGGACCGCGACCGCTAACTTACGGGAGCCTAAACGGCCCGCGGACCAGCCGGCGGGTCCTCCGTGAAAGCCTATCCGCCTGGCGGTGCCTCCTGGCCGGCCTGGATTCCGGACCGCGACCGCTCACTCGCGGGACCCTAAACGGCCCGCGGACCAGCCGGCGGGTCCTCCGTGAAAGCCTATCCGCCTGGCGGTGCCTCCTGGCCGGCCTGGATTCCGGACCGCCACCGCTCACTCGCGGGACCCTAAACGGCCCGCGGACCAGCCGGCGGCTCCTCCGTGAAAGCCTATCCGCCTGGCGGTGCCTCCTGGCCGGCCTGGATTCCGGACCGCCACCGCTCACTCGCGGGACCCTAATCGGCCCGCGGACCAGCCGGCGGATCCTCCGTGAAAGCCTATCCGCCTTCGCCGGTTCCCCGGCCGGCCACGGGTGGCGAGAATCCGGCCTCCTCGCCCGGAGCGCGCTTCGACTTGGGCGAAAAATGCACCAAGTGCCAAACCCCATTCATTTACAACGGCGTGTCCGCCAGAGGGCGCACTTCCTCCGGCCGGCGGGGCTCGTTAGAGAGCGCGTCCGCCTTGGCCGGTTCCCCGGCCGGCCACGGGTGGCGAGAATCCGGCCTCCTCGCCCGGAGCGCGCTTCGACTTGGGCGAAAAATGCACTAAGTGCCAAACCCCATTCATTTACAACGGCGTGTCCGCCAGAGGGCGCACTTCCTCCGGCCGGCGGGGCTCGTTAGAGAGCGCGTCCGCTTTCGCCGGTTCCCCGGTCGGCCGCGAACGGCGAAAAGCCGGCCTCTTCCCCCGGAGCCCGGTGGGCGAATTTTTTTTTTTTTTTTTTTTTCAAAGTGCCAACGGCTCTCGCGCCGCGCTGCGTCCGCCTTCGCCGGTTCCCCGGTCGGCCCGAACGAGCGAAAATTCGGCCTCTTGCCCCGGAGCCCGGTCGGCGAATTATTTATTTATTTATTTATTTATTTTTCCAAAGTGCCAACGGCTCTCGCGCCGCGATGCGTCCGCCTTCGCCGGTTCCCCGGTCGGCCACGAACGGCCAAAAATCGGCCTCTCCCCCCGGAGCCCGGTCGGCGAATTATTATTTATTTATTTATTTATTTATTTATTTTTCCAAAGTGCCAACGGCTCTCGCGCCGCGATGCGTCCGCCTTCGCCGGTTCCCCGGTCGGCCACGAAGTATTGCGCATGATTATACGCGATGTTAATATTTATTTAATTATTAAATAAATACATACATGTGTTTATTAATGATATACGCGATGTTAATATTTATTTAATTATTACCTATATTATGAATAAACTAACGGTGATTTTACACGATTTGACTACATACGTGACCGTGATATAGTGCCGAGGGCTCCCGCGCCGTCACGCGTCCGCCTTGGCACGGGTCGCCCGCGGCAGCGAGCGTTCGGCTCGCGGGGGTCCGCGGGGTGTTATTAGGGAGTGCGGCAGCCGTGCCGAGGCTCCGGCCGGCCGCCGGAAGTCCCGCGGGGGAGCGTCGGAGCTCCGCGAGGCCGGCCGGGGAGCCTCTTAGTCATCGCCCGCGCTCGCGGTGGTCCCGGTCGCTTAAAGTGCCACGGGAGGCGTAGCGATGCGAGTGAGTGTGCGCAAAGTGCGAGAGGCGGTGCATTTACGCGCCGTGTCCGCGAGAGGGAGGCAATTCCCCGTTGCGACCTCCGGGAGATCAGCGGGCCGCCGAAAAGGCTCGGCCGGGGTGCCTGGAGCCTCCTCGGGCGTCGAGTTAGGAGGGGGGCGCGCGGAGAACCGGCTGGATGTCCCCTGGAAGCTCAGCGGGCCGTGGGAAAGGCTTGGCCGGGGTGCCGGAAGCCTCGGCCGGCTTAAAAGTGAGGAGGAAAGCGCGCGGAGAACCGGCCGGAGGTCCCCTGGAAGCTCAGCGGGCCGTGGAGAAAGCTTAGCCGGGGTGCCTGGAGCCTCGGCCGGCTTAAAATGTGAGGAGGAAAGCGCGCGGAGAACCGGCCGGAGGTCCCCTGGAAGCTCAGCGGGACGTGGGAAACGCTTGGCCGGGGTGCCGGAAGCCTCGGCCGGCTTAAAAGTGAGGAGGAAAGCGCGCGGAGAACCGGCCGGAGGTCCCCTGGAAGCTCAGCGGGCCGTGGGAAACGCTTGGCCGGGGTGCCGGGAGCCTCGGCCGGCTTAAA
>NW_026061432.1:10000-31522 GCF_024217435.2 Syngnathus scovelli
CCCCTGGTACCTAAAAATTTCTCCAGCGGCGGGCCCCTGGCCTAAACTTTCTCCGGCCCGCGCAACACGCACTTTCCGTCGGACACGGACGGAGGCAACGTCCCCCTCCTGCGGTGACAAAAAAAATCCACCCCTGGTACCTAAAAATTTCTCCAGCGGCGGGCCCCTGGCCTAAATTTTCTCCGGCCCGCGCAACACGCACTTTGCGCCGGACGCCGGTCCCAAACCACCACCGCCGACCGCCACAAGGCGACAGCCACCATCCCCAAGCGCCATCCCCGACCGCCACAAGGCGACCGCCACCAGCCGACCGCCACAAGGCGACAGCCACCATCCCCAAGCGCCACCAGCCGACCGCCACCAGCCGACCGCCACAAGGCGACAGCCACCAACCCCAAGCGCCACCCCCGACCGCCACCAGCCGACCGCCACCAGCCGACCGCCACAAGGCGACAGCCACCATCCCCAAGCGCCACCCCCGACCGCCACCAGCCGACCGCCACCAGCCGACCGCCAGCAGCCGACCGCCACAAGGCGACAGCCACCATCCCCAAGCGCCACCCCCGACCGCCACCCCCCGACCGCCACCAGCCGACCGCCACCAGCCGACCGCCACAAGGCGACAGCCACCATCCCCAAGCGCCACCCCCGACCGCCACCCCCCGACCGCCACCAGCCGACCGCCACCAGCCGACCGCCACAAGGCGACAGCCACCATCCCCAAGCGCCACCCCCGACCGCCACCAGCCGACCGCCACCAGCCGACCGCCACCAGCCGACCGCCACAAGGCGACAGCCACCATCCCCAAGCGCCACCCCCGACCGCCACCCCCCGACCGCCACCAGCCGACCGCCACCAGCCGACCGCCACAAGGCGACAGCCACCATCCCCAAGCGCCACCCCCGACCGCCACCAGCCGACCGCCACCAGCCGACCGCCACAAGGCGACAGCCACCATCCCCAAGCGCCACCCCCGACCGCCACCAGCCGACCGCCACCAGCCGACCGCCACCAGCCGACCGCCACAAGGCGACAGCCACCATCCCCAAGCGCCACCCCCGACCGCCACCCCCCGACCGCCACCAGCCGACCGCCACCAGCCGACCGCCACAAGGCGACAGCCACCATCCCCAAGCGCCACCCCCGACCGCCACCCCCCGACCGCCACCAGCCGACCGCCACCAGCCGACCGCCACAAGGCGACAGCCACCATCCCCAAGCGCCATCCCCGACCGCCACAAGGCGACCGCCACCAGCCGACCGCCACCAGCCGACAGCCACCATCCCCAAGCGCCATCCCCAAGCGCCACCAGCCGACCGCCACCAGCCGACAGCCACCATCCCCAAGCGCCATCCCCAAGCGCCACCCCCGACCGCCACCAGCCGACCGCCACCAGCCGACCGCCACCGGCCGACCGCCACCGGCCGTTCGCGGTGTGCGCCGCCGTTCCCCAAGCACCCTCCGGGACGAAGCCGGAGCCAGAGAATAGCAGCGGCCGTGCGTAAAAGCTGCGGCCGGGCCTCGCGGAGGGTCCCCGGGCAGCGAGCTGCCGAGCCCCGGCCTCCAGCTTCCACCAGGTAATAGGACCGGGCGCGCGCAAAAGCTGCGGCCGGGCCTGGCGGAAGGTCCTCGGGCATCCAGCGAGATCACACGGCCCCCACCGGAGGCGGCTAGCGCCTCCGTAGAGTAGTGCCGGCCCGCGGAAGCGGCCGCCCGTCAGCCTGCGTTGCCGCTGGTCGAAAAATGCACAAAGTGCCAAACCCCATTCATTTACAACGGCGTGTCCGCCAGAGGGCGCACTTCCCCCGGCGGACCAGCCGGCGGCTCCTCCGTGAAAGCCTATCCGCCTGGCGGTGGCTCCGGGCCGGCCTGGATTCCGGACCGCCACCGCTCACTCGCGGGACCCTAATCGGCCCGCGGACCAGCCGGCGGGACCTCCGTGAAAGCCTATCCGCCTGGCGGTGCCTCCTGGCCGGCCTGGATTCCGGACCGCCACCGCTCACTCGCGGGACCCTAATCGGCCCGCGGACCAGCCGGCGGATCCTCCGTGAAAGCCTATCCGCCTTCGCCGGTTCCCCGGCCGGCCACGGGTGGCGAGAATCCGGCCTCCTCGCCCGGAGCGCGCTTCGACTTGGGCGAAAAATGCACCAAGTGCCAAACCCCATTCATTTACAACGGCGTGTCCGCCAGAGGGCGCACTTCCTCCGGCCGGCGGGGCTCGTTAGAGAGCGCGTCCGCCTTGGCCGGTTCCCCGGCCGGCCACGGGTGGCGAGAATCCGGCCTCCTCGCCCGGAGCGCGCTTCGACTTGGGCGAAAAATGCACTAAGTGCCAAACCCCATTCATTTACAACGGCGTGTCCGCCAGAGGGCGCACTTCCTCCGGCCGGCGGGGCTCGTTAGAGAGCGCGTCCGCTTTCGCCGGTTCCCCGGTCGGCCGCGAACGGCGAAAAGCCGGCCTCTTCCCCCGGAGCCCGGTGGGCGAATTTTTTTTTTTTTTTTTTTTTTTTTTTTTCAAAGTGCCAACGGCTCTCGCGCCGCGCTGCGTCCGCCTTCGCCGGTTCCCCGGTCGGCCCGAACGAGCGAAAATTCGGCCTCTTGCCCCGGAGCCCGGTCGGCGAATTATTTATTTATTTATTTATTTATTTATTTATTTTTCCAAAGTGCCAACGGCTCTCGCGCCGCGATGCGTCCGCCTTCGCCGGTTCCCCGGTCGGCCACGAACGGCCAAAAATCGGCCTCTCCCCCCGGAGCCCGGTCGGCGAATTATTATTTATTTATTTATTTATTTATTTATTTTTCCAAAGTGCCAACGGCTCTCGCGCCGCGATGCGTCCGCCTTCGCCGGTTCCCCGGTCGGCCACGAAGTATTGCGCATGATTATACGCGATGTTAATATTTATTTAATTATTAAATAAATACATACATGTGTTTATTAATGATATACGCGATGTTAATATTTATTTAATTATTACCTATATTATGAATAAACTAACGGTGATTTTACACGATTTGACTACATACGTGACCGTGATATAGTGCCGAGGGCTCCCGCGCCGTCACGCGTCCGCCTTGGCACGGGTCGCCCGCGGCAGCGAGCGTTCGGCTCGCGGGGGTCCGCGGGGTGTTATTAGGGAGTGCGGCAGCCGTGCCGAGGCTCCGGCCGGCCGCCGGAAGTCCCGCGGGGGAGCGTCGGAGCTCCGCGAGGCCGGCCGGGGAGCCTCTTAGTCATCGCCCGCGCTCGCGGTGGTCCCGGTCGCTTAAAGTGCCACGGGAGGCGTAGCGATGCGAGTGAGTGTGCGCAAAGTGCGAGAGGCGGTGCATTTACGCGCCGTGTCCGCGAGAGGGAGGCAATTCCCCGTTGCGACCTCCGGGAGATCAGCGGGCCGCCGAAAAGGCTCGGCCGGGGTGCCTGGAGCCTCCTCGGGCGTCGAGTTAGGAGGGGGGCGCGCGGAGAACCGGCTGGATGTCCCCTGGAAGCTCAGCGGGCCGTGGGAAAGGCTTGGCCGGGGTGCCGGAAGCCTCGGCCGGCTTAAAAGTGAGGAGGAAAGCGCGCGGAGAACCGGCCGGAGGTCCCCTGGAAGCTCAGCGGGCCGTGGAGAAAGCTTAGCCGGGGTGCCTGGAGCCTCGGCCGGCTTAAAATGTGAGGAGGAAAGCGCGCGGAGAACCGGCCGGAGGTCCCCTGGAAGCTCAGCGGGACGTGGGAAACGCTTGGCCGGGGTGCCGGAAGCCTCGGCCGGCTTAAAAGTGAGGAGGAAAGCGCGCGGAGAACCGGCCGGAGGTCCCCTGGAAGCTCAGCGGGCCGTGGGAAACGCTTGGCCGGGGTGCCGGGAGCCTCGGCCGGCTTAAAACGTGAGGAGGAAAGCACCGGGAGAACCGGCTGGAGGTCTTCTGGAAGCTCAGCGGGCCGCCGAAAACGCGTAGCCGAGGTGCCGGGAGCCTCCTCGGGCGTCAAAAGTGAGGAGCGACGCACCCCCGAGAACCGCCCGGGTCCTCCAGCCACCGTTGAAAAAGACGTCGAGTCAGGCTACCTTAAGAGAGTCACAGTTACTCCCGCCGTTTACCCGCGCGGAGCGTCATCGCCTCCGCGAACCGTCAAAAATAAATAAATACATAAATAAATGTCAAGTGAGCCTACCTTAAGAGAGTCGTAGTTACTCCCGCCGTTTGGCCGCTCAAAGTGTCATCGGAAGCGGACCCACGCAAGTAAGTGTGCGCAAAGTGCGAGAGGTGGTGTTTTTACTCGCCGCGTCCGCCAGAGGGAGGCAATTCCCCGCCGCGGCGGCACCGGCAGCTTCCGAGCGTCTCCCCGAGCGCTCGGAAGTCCGTGCGGGGGGGAGATGAGAGCCGTGCGAGGTACCAGGTGGAGCCGGACGGCGCGGTGCTTCCAAGCAGCCGATCCGCTGGGCTTGGAGCTATTTTCGGCCACTTGGCGCGCGAGCACGGCCTCCCGGGTGGTGCCGGGGGGTGGTGCGTGAGCGCGCCGGCCGCTGGAAGTCCCGCGGAGGAGCGCCGGAGCTCCGCGAGGCCGGCCGGGGAGCCTCTTAGTCGTCACCCGGGGCCGCCGGAGCACCGGGGGGTGGTGCGCGAGCGCGCCGGCCGCCGGAGGTCCCGCGGAGGAGCGTCGGAGCTCCGCGAGGCCGGGGAGCCTCTCGGTAATCACCCGGGGCCGGCGGAGCGTTATTCGGCCGCTCTGCGCGCGCGCGCACGGCCTCCCGGCGGTGCCGGGGGGTGGTGCGCGAGCGCGCCGGCCGCCGGAGGTCCCGCGGAGGAGCGTCGGAGCTCCGCGAGGCCGGGGAGCCTCTCGGTAATCACCCGGGGCCGGCGGAGCGTTATTCGGCCGCTCTGCGCGCGCGCGCACGGCCTCCCGGCGCCTCCGCGAACCGCCAAAATAAATGTCAAGTGAGCCTACCTTAAGAGAGTCACAGTTACTCCCGCCGTTTACCCGCGCGGAGCGTCATCGCCTCCGCGAACCGTCAAAAATAAATAAGTACATAAATGAATAAATGTCAAGTGAGCCTACCTTAAGAGAGTCACAGTTACTCCCGCCGTTTACCCGCGCGGAGCGTCATCGCCTCCGCGAACCGTCAAAAATAAATAAATACATAAGTAAATAGATGTCAAGTGAGCCTACCTTAAGAGAGTCACAGTTACTCCCGCCGTTTACCCGCGCGGAGCGTCATCGCCTCCGCGAACCGTCAAAAATAAATAAATACATGAATAAATAGTCAAGTGAGCATACCTTAGGAGAGTCGCAGTTACTCCCGCCGTTTACCCGCGCGGAGCGTCATCGCCTCCGCGAACCGTCAAAAATAAATAAATACATGAATAAATAAATGTCAAGTGAGCCTACCTTAAGAGAGTCACAGTTACTCCCGCCGTTTACCCGCGCAAAGTGCGAGAGGCGGTGTATTTACTCGCCGTGTCCGCGAGAGGGAGGTAACTCCCCGTTGCGACCTCCGGGAGAGCAACGGGCCGCCGAAAACGCTCAGCCGAGGTGCTGGAAGCCTCGGCCGGCTCGCAAAGCGAGGCGCGAGGCACCGGAGAGAACCGGCTGGAGGTCCCCTGGAAGCTCAGCGGGCCGTGGGAAACGCTCAGCCGAGGTGCTGGAAGCCTCGGCCGGCTCACAAAGCGAGGCGCGAGGCACCGGGAGAACCGGCTGGAGGTCCCCTGGAAGCTCAGCGGGCCGTGGGAAACGCTTGGCCGGGGTGCCTGGAGCCTCGGCCGGCTTAAAAGTGAGGAGGAAGCGCGCGGAGAACCGGCTGGAGGTCCCCTGGAAGCTCAGCGGGGTGTGGGAAAAAGCTTAGCCGGGGTGCCGGAAGCCTCGGCCGGCTTAAAACGTGAGGAGGAAAGCACCGGGAGAACCGGCTGGAGGTCTTCTGGAAGCTCAGCGGGCCGTGGAGAAAGCTTAGCCGGGGTGCCGGAAGCCTCGGCCGGCTTAAAATGTGAGGAGGAAACCGGCTGGACGTCTTCTGGAAGATCAGCGGGCCGTGGAAAATGCTAAGCCGAGGTGCTGGTTGTCGAATAAGGCTCCGCCATCTCGTAGAAGGTGCTAATAAAGTTCATATCCGCTCGGCTGGAGGTAATTGGCCAGCGGACCGGCCGGCGGGACCTCCGTGACCGCCTATCCGCCTGGCGGTGCCTCCTGGCCGGCGTGCATTCCGGGCCGCGACCGCTCACTTACGGGACCCTGATTGGCCCGCGGACCGGCCGGCGGGACCTCCGTGACCGCCTATCCGCCTGGCGGTGCCTGCTGGCCGGCGTGCATTCCGGGCCGCGACCGCTCACTTACGGGACCCTGATTGGCCCGCGGACCGGCCGGCGGGACCTCCGTGACAGCCTACCCGCCTGGCGGTGGCTGCTGGCCGGCGCGGATTCCGGGCCGCGACCGCTAACTTACGGGACCCTAATTGGCCCGCGGACCAGCTGGCGGGACCTCCGTGACAGCCTACCCGCCTGGCGGTGCCTCCTGGCCGGCGTGGATTCCGGGCCGCGACCGCTAACTTACGGGACCCTAAACGGCCCGCGGACCAGCTGGCGGGACCTCCGTGACCGCCCATCCGCCTGCCGGTGCCTCCTGGCCGGCGTGGATTCCGGGCCGCGACCGCTAACTTACGGGACCATAAATGGCCCGCGGACCAGCTGGCGGGACCTCCGTGACCGCCTATCCGCCTGGCGGTGCCTCCTGGCCGGCCTGGATTCCGGGCCGCGACCGCTCACCTACGGGACCCTAAATGGCCCGCGGACCAGCCGGCGGGACCTCCGTGACAGCCTATCCGCCTCCCGGTGGCTGCTGGCCGGCGCGGATTCCGGGCCGCGACCGCTAACTTACGGGACCCCAATTGGCCCGCGGACCAGCCGGCGGGACCCCCGTGACCGCCTATCCGCCTTGGCCGGTTCCCCGGCCGGCCACGGATGGCGAGAATCCGGCCTCCTCGCCCGGAGCGCTCGTCGGCTTCGGCGAAAAATGCACTAAGTGCCAAACCCCATTCATTTACAATAGCGTGTCCGCCAGAGGGCGCAGTTCCCCCCGCGGACCGGCCGGCGGGACCTCCGTGACCGCCTATCCGCCTGGTGGTGGCTGCGGGCCGGCGCGAATTCCGGGCCGCGACCGCTAACTTACGGGACCCCGATTGGCCCGCGGACCAGCCGGCGGGACCTCCGTGACCGCCTATCCGCCTGCGCTGGTTCCCCGGCCGGCGCGAATTCCGGGCCGCGACCGCTAACTTACGGG
Source organism: Syngnathus scovelli (assembly GCF_024217435.2). NCBI lineage: Eukaryota > Metazoa > Chordata > Actinopteri > Syngnathiformes > Syngnathidae > Syngnathus > Syngnathus scovelli. The sequence goes on from NW_026061432.1 coordinate 17,234, forward strand.
ACCCCGATTGGCCCGCGGACCAGCCGGCGGGACCTCCGTGACCGCCTATCCGCCTGCGCTGGTTCCCCGGCCGGCGCGAATTCCGGGCCGCGACCGCTAACTTACGGGACCCCGATTGGCCCGCGGACCAGCCGGCGGGACCTCCGTGACCGCCTATGCGCCTGCGCTGGTTCCCCGGCCGGCGCGAATTCCGGGCCGCGACCGCTAATTTACGGGACCCCAATTGGCCCGCGGACCAGCCGGCGGGACCTCCGTGACCGCCTATCCGCCTTCGCTGGTTCCCCGGTCGGCGTGTATTCCGGGCCGCGGCCGCTCACTTACGGGACCAAAATTGGCCCGCGGACCAGCCGGCGGGACCTCCGTGACCGCCTATCCGCCTGCGCTGGTTCCCCGGCCGGCGTGGATTCCGGACCGCGACCGCTAAATTACGGGACCCAAATTGGCCCGCGGACCAGCCGGCGGGACATCCGTGACCGCCTATCCGCCTTCGCTGGTTCCCCGGTCGGCCACAGATGACGAATATTCGGCCTCTCGCTCTGGAAGTCCTGCCGACTTAGCCGAAAATTTTCTAAGTGCCATCGGCTCTCGCTCGGAAAAGTGTCCGCCTCGTCTGGTTCCCCAGCTCGGCCTCAGAATTCGAAAATTCGGCCTCTCTGAGGTACCAGGGGTAGGCTTTATGTACTTGGTCCCCCCAGTTAGTGTACTCATCACTTTACCCCCCTTTCGCAAAATATAGTCGGCACGTATGTGCAGAACTGTTTATTTTCATTTTAAAAATTTTCTAAGTGCCAGCGGAAGCTGTCACACGAACTGTCCGAGCTACCACGGTGCCCATCCCGGGCAGTGACGGCAAAAGGCCGATGTGTGTTTGATGGAAGTCTGAATAATTTCTAAGTGCCAACGGCTCAACCGCCGTAAAGTGTCCGCCTCGGCTGGTTCTCCCGGTCGGCCCGAACGAGCGAAAATTCGGCCTCTTCCCCTGGAGGTCCGGAACATTTTGGCGAATATTTTCAAAGTGCCAACGGCTGTTGCGCCGTAAAGTGTCCGCCTCGGCTGGTTCTCCCGGTCGGCCCGAACGAGCGAAAATTCGGCCTCTTCCCCTGGAGGTCCGGAACATTTTGGCGAATATTTTCAAAGTGCCAACGGCTGTTGCGCCGTAAAGTGTCCGACCCGGCCGGTTCCTCCGGTCGGCCCGAACGAGCGAAAATTCGGCCTCTTCCCCTGGAGGTCCGGAACATTTTGGCGAATATTTTCAAAGTGCCAACGGCTGTTGCGCCGTAACGTGTCCGACCCGGCCGGTTCCTCCGGTCGGCCCGAACGAGCGAAAATTCGGCCTCTTCCCCTGGAGGTCCGGAACATTTTGGCGAATATTTTCAAAGTGCCAACGGCTGTTGCGCCGTAACGTGTCCGACCCGGCCGGTTCCTCCGGTCGGCCCGAACGAGCGAAAATTCGGCCTCTTCCCCTGGAGGTCCGGAACATTTTGGCGAATATTTTCAAAGTGCCAACGGCTGTTGCGCCGTAACGTGTCCGACCCGGCCGGTTCCTCCGGTCGGCCCGAACGAGCGAAAATTCGGCCTCTTCCCCTGGAGGTCCGGACGACTTTGGCGAATATTTTCTAAGTGCGAACGGCTGTTGCGCCGTAACGTGTCCGACCCGGCCGGTTCCTCCGGTCGGCCCGAACGAGCGAAAATTCGGCCTCTTCCCCTGGAGGTCCGGACGACTTTGACGAATATTTTCTAAGTGCCAACGGCTGTTCCGCCGTAACGTGTCCGACCCGGCCGGTTCCTCCGGTCGGCCTGAACAAGTGAAAATTCGGCCTCTTCCCCTGGAGGTCCGGAACATTTTGGCGAATATTTTCTAAGTGCCATCGGCTCTTCCGCCGTAAGGTGTCCGACCCGGCCGGTTCCTCCGGTCGGCCTGAACGAGCGAAAATTCGGCCTCTTCCCCTGGAGGTCCTGTCAAGTTTAACGAATATTTTCTAAGTGCCATCGGCTCTTCCGCCGTAATGTGTCCGACTCGGCCGGTTCCTCCGGTCGGCCTGAACGAGCGAAAATTCGGCCTCTTCCCCTGGAGGTCCTGTCAAGTTTAACGAATATTTTCTAAGTGCCATCGGCTCTTCCGCCGTAAGGTGTCCGACTCGGCCGGTTCCTCCGGTCGGCCTGAACGAGCGAAAATTCGGCCTCTTCCCCTGGAGGTCCTGTCAAGTTTAACGAATATTTTCTAAGTGCCATCGGCTCTTCCGCCGTAAGGTGTCCGACTCGGCCGGTTCCTCCGGTCGGCCTGAACAAGCGAAAATTCGGCCTCTTCCCCTGGAGGTCCGTTCAAGTTTAACGAATATTTTCTAAGTGCCATCGGCTCTTCCGCCGTAAGGTGTCCGACTCGGCTGGTTCCCGATGTCGGCCAGAACAAGTGGAAACTCGGCCTCTTCCCCTGGAGGTCAGTTGAAGTTTAACGAATATTTTCAAAGTGCCAACGGCTGCTCCGCCGTAAAGCGTCCGACTCGGCTGGTTCCCGATGTCGGCCAGAACAAGTGAAAATTCGGCCTCTTCCCCTGGAGGTCCGTTCAAGATTAACGAATATTTTCTAAGTGCCAACGGCTGCTCCGCCGTAAAGCGTCCGACTCGGCTGGTTCCCGATGTCGGCCAGAACAAGTGAAAATTCGGCCTCTTCCCCTGGAGGTCCGTTCAAGATTAACGAATATTTTCTAAGTGCCAACGGCTCTTGCGCCGAAAAGCGTCCGCCTCGGCTGGTTCCCGATGTCGGCCAGAACAAGTGAAAATTCGGCCTCTTCCCCTGGAGGTCCGTTCAAGATTAACGAATATTTTCTAAGTGCCAACGGCTCTTGCGCCGAAAAGCGTCCGCCTCGGCTGGTTCCCGCGGTCGGACACAAAATGTGTCAATTCGGCCTCTCTGAGGTACCAGGGGAGGGCTTTATGTACTTGGTCCCCCCACTTAGTGTACTCATCACTTTACCCCCCTTTCGCAAAATATAGTCGGCACGTATGTGCAGAACTGTTTATTTTCATTTTAAAAATTGTCTAAGTGCCAGCGGAAGCTGTCACACGAACTGTCCGAGCTACCACGGTGCCCATCCCGGGCAGTGACGGCAAAAGGCCGATGTGTGTTTGATGGAAGTCTGAATAATTTCTAAGTGCCAACGGCTCAACCGCCGTAAAGTGTCCGCCTCGGCCGGTTCTCCCGGTCGGCCCGAACGAGCGAAAATTCGGCCTCTTTCCCTGGAGGTCCGGAACATTTTGGCGAATATTTTCTAAGTGCCAACGGGTGCTCCGCCGTAAAGTGTCCGCCTCGGCTGGTTCCCCCGGTCGGCCAGAACAAGTGAAAATTCGGCCTCTTCCCCTGGAGGTCCGGAACATTTTGGCGAATATTTCCTAAGTGCCAACGGCTGTTCCGCCGTAAAGAGTCCGACTCGGCTGGTTCCCGATGTCGGCCAGAACAAGTGAAAAATCGGCCTCTTCCCCTGGAAGTCCGGCCGAGTTAAGGCAAATATTTCCTAAGTGCCAACGGCTGTTCCGCCGTAAAGGGTCCGACTCGGCTGGTTCCCGATGTCGGCCAGAACAAGTGAAAAATCGGCCTCTTCCCCTGGAAGTCCGGCCGAGTTAAGGCAAATATTTCCTAAGTGCCAACGGCTGCTCCGCCGTAAAGCGTCCGACTCGGCTGGTTCCCGATGTCGGCCAGAATAAGTGGAAATTCGGCCTCTTCCCCTGGAGGTCCGTTCAAGATTAACGAATATTTTCTAAGTGCCAACGGCTGCTCCGCCGAAAAGCGTCCGACTCGGCTGGTTCCCGATGTCGGCCAGAACAAGTGAAAATTCGGCCTCTTCCCCTGGAGGTCAGTTGAAGTTTAACGAATATTTTCTAAGTGCCAACGGCTGTTCCGCCGTAAAGAGTCCGACTCGGCTGGTTCCCGATGTCGGCCAGAACAAGTGAAAATTCGGCCTCTTCCCCTGGAGGTCAGTTGAAGTTTAACGAATATTTTCTAAGTGCCAACGGCTGTTCCGCCGTAAAGAGTCCGACTCGGCTGGTTCCCGATGTCGGCCAGAACAAGTGAAAATTCGGCCTCTTCCCCTGGAAGTCCGGCCGAGTTAAGGCAAATATTTCCCAAGTGCCAACGGCTGTTCCGCCGTAAAGGGTCCGACTCGGCTGGTTCCCGATGTCGGCCAGAACAAGTGAAAAATCGGCCTCTTCCCCTGGAAGTCCGGCCAAGTTCGGCGAATATTTCCTAAGTGCCAACGGCTGTTCCGCCGTAAAGAGTCCGACTCGGCTGGTTCCCGATGTCGGCCAGAACAAGTGAAAATTCGGCCTCTTCCCCTGGAAGTCCGGCCGAGTTAAGGCAAATATTTCCTAAGTGCCAACGGCTGTTCCGCCGTAAAGAGTCCGACTCGGCTGGTTCCCGATGTCGGCCAGAACAAGTGAAAAATCGGCCTCTTCCCCTGGAAGTCCGGCCAAGTTCGGCGAATATTTCCTAAGTGCCAACGGCTGTTCCGCCGTAAAGAGTCCGACTCGGCTGGTTCCCGATGTCGGCCAGAACAAGTGAAAATCCGGCCTCTTCCCCTGGAAGTCCGGCCGAGTTAAGGCAAATATTTCCTAAGTGCCAACGGCTGTTCCGCCGTAAAGAGTCCGACTCGGCTGGTTCCCGATGTCGGCCAGAACAAGTGAAAATCCGGCCTCTTCCCCTGGAAGTCCGGCCGAGTTAAGGCGAATATTTCCTAAGTGCCAACGGCTGCTCAGCCTTAAAGTGTCCGACTCGGCTGGTTCCCGATGTCGGCCAGAACAAGTGAAAATCCGGCCTCTTCCCCTGGAAGTCCGGCCGAGTTAAGGCGAATATTTCCTAAGTGCCAACGGCTGCTCAGCCTTAAAGTGTCCGACTCGGCCGGTTCCCGATGTCGGCCAGAACAAGTGAAAATCCGGCCTCTTCCCCTGGAAGTCCGGCCGAGTTAAGGCAAATATTTCCTAAGTGCCAACGGCTGTTCCGCCGTAAAGGGTCCGACTCGGCTGGTTCCCGATGTCGGCCAGAACAAGTGAAAAATCGGCCTCTTCCCCTGGAGGTCCGGAACATTTTGGCGAATATTTCCTAAGTGCCAACGGCTGTTCCGCCGTAAAGTGTCCGCCTCGGCTGGTTCCCGATGTCGGCCAGAACAAGTGAAAATCCGGCCTCTTCCCCTGGAGGTCCGGAACATTTTGGCAAATATTTCCTAAGTGCCAACGGCTGCTCCGCCGTAAAGTGTCCGACTCGGCCGGTTCCCCCGGTCGTCCAGAACAAGTGAAAATCCGGCCTCTTCCCCTGGAAGTCCGGCCGAGTTAAGGCAAATATTTCCTAAGTGCCAACGGCTGCTCAGCCTTAAAGTGTCCGACTCGGCTGGTTCCCGATGTCGGCCAGAACAAGTGAAAATCCGGCCTCTTCCCCTGGAAGTCCGGCCGAGTTAAGGCGAATATTTCCTAAGTGCCAACGGCTGCTCAGCCTTAAAGTGTCCGACTCGGCTGGTTCCCGATGTCGGCCAGAACAAGTGAATATTCGGCCTCTTCCCCTGGAGGTCCGGAACATTTTGGCAAATATTTCCTAAGTGCCAACGGCTGCTCCGCCGTAAAGTGTCCGACTCGGCTGGTTCCCGATGTCGGCCAGAACAAGTGAAAATCCGGCCTCTTCCCCTGGAAGTCCGGCCAAGTTCGGCGAATATTTCCTAAGTGCCAACGGCTGTTCCGCCGTAAAGAGTCCGACTCGGCTGGTTCCCGATGTCGGCCAGAACAAGTGAATATTCGGCCTCTTCCCCTGGAGGTCCGTTCAAGATTAACGAATATTTTCTAAGTGCCAACGGCTGCTCCGCCGTAAAGCGTCCGACTCGGCTGGTTCCCGATGTCGGCCAGAACAAGTGAATATTCGGCCTCTTCCCCTGGAGGTCCGTTCAAGATTAACGAATATTTTCTAAGTGCCAACGGCTGCTCCGCCGTAAAGCGTCCGACTCGGCTGGTTCCCGATGTCGGCCAGAACAAGTGAAAATTCGGCCTCTTCCCCTGGAGGTCAGTTGAAGTTTAACGAATATTTTCTAAGTGCCAACGGCTGCTCCGCCGTAAAGCGTCCGACTCGGCTGGTTCCCGATGTCGGCCAGAACAAGTGAAAATTCGGCCTCTTCCCCTGGAGGTCAGTTGAAGTTTAACGAATATTTTCAAAGTGCCAACGGCTGCTCCGCCGTAAAGCGTCCGACTCGGCTGGTTCCCGATGTCGGCCAGAACAAGTGAAAATTCGGCCTCTTCCCCTGGAGGTCCGTTCAAGATTAACGAATATTTTCTAAGTGCCAACGGCTCTTGCGCCGAAAAGCGTCCGCCTCGTCTGGTTCCCGCGGTCGGACACAAAATGTGTCAATTCGGCCTCTCTGAGGTACCAGGGGTAGGCTTTATGTACTTGGTCCCCCCACTTAGTGTACTCATCACTTTACCCCCCTTTCGCAAAATATAGTCGGCACGTATGTGCAGAACTGTTTATTTTCATTTTAAAAATTGTCTAAGTGCCAGCGGAAGCTGTCACACGAACTGTCCTAGCTACCACGGTGCCCATCCCGGGCAGTGACGGCAAAAGGCCGATGTGTGTTTATGGAAGTCTGAATAATTTCTAAGTGCCAACGGCTCAACCGCCGTAAAGTGTCCGCCTCGGCTGGTTCTCCCGGTCGGCCCGAACGAGCGAAAATTCGGCCTCTTCCCCTGGAGGTCCGGAACATTTTGGCGAATATTTTCAAAGTGCCAACGGCTGCTCCGCCGTAAAGTGTCCGCCTCGGCTGGTTCCCCCGGTCGGCCAGAACAAGTGAAAATTCGGCCTCTTCCCCTGGAGGTCCGGAACATTTTGGCGAATATTTTCAAAGTGCCAACGGCTGCTCCGCCGTAAAGTGTCCGCCTCGGCTGGTTCCCCCGGTCGGCCAGAACAAGTGAAAATTCGGCCTCTTCCCCTGGAGGTCCGGAACATTTTGGCGAATATTTCCTAAGTGCCAACGGCTGCTCCGCCGTAAAGTGTCCGACTCGGCTGGTTCCCCCGGTCGGCCAGAACAAGTGAAAAATCGGCCTCTTCCCCTGGAAGTCCGGCCGAGTTAAGGCAAATATTTCCTAAGTGCCAACGGCTGCTCAGCCTTAAAGGGTCCGACTCGGCTGGTTCCCGATGTCGGCCAGAACAAGTGAAAATTCGGCCTCTTCCCCTGGAAGTCCGGCCGAGTTAAGGCAAATATTTCCTAAGTGCCAACGGCTGCTCCGCCGTAAAGCGTCCGACTCGGCTGGTTCCCGATGTCGGCCAGAACAAGTGAAAATTCGGCCTCTTCCCCTGGAGGTCCGTTCAAGATTAACGAATATTTCCTAAGTGCCAACGGCTGTTCCGCCGTAAAGAGTCCGACTCGGCTGGTTCCCGATGTCGGCCAGAACAAGTGAAAAATCGGCCTCTTCCCCTGGAAGTCCGGCCGAGTTCGGCGAATATTTCCTAAGTGCCAACGGCTGTTCCGCCGTAAAGAGTCCGACTCGGCTGGTTCCCGATGTCGGCCAGAACAAGTGAAAATCCGGCCTCTTCCCCTGGAAGTCCGGCCGAGTTAAGGCAAATATTTCCTAAGTGCCAACGGCTGTTCCGCCGTAAAGGGTCCGACTCGGCTGGTTCCCGATGTCGGCCAGAACAAGTGAAAAATCGGCCTCTTCCCCTGGAAGTCCGGCCGAGTTCGGCGAATATTTCCTAAGTGCCAACGGCTGTTCCGCCGTAAAGAGTCCGACTCGGCTGGTTCCCGATGTCGGCCAGAACAAGTGAAAATCCGGCCTCTTCCCCTGGAAGTCCGGCCGAGTTAAGGCAAATATTTCCTAAGTGCCAACGGCTGTTCCGCCGTAAAGAGTCCGACTCGGCTGGTTCCCGATGTCGGCCAGAACAAGTGAAAAATCGGCCTCTTCCCCTGGAAGTCCGGCCGAGTTCGGCGAATATTTCCTAAGTGCCAACGGCTGTTCCGCCGTAAAGAGTCCGACTCGGCTGGTTCCCGATGTCGGCCAGAACAAGTGAAAATCCGGCCTCTTCCCCTGGAAGTCCGGCCGAGTTAAGGCAAATATTTCCTAAGTGCCAACGGCTGTTCCGCCGTAAAGGGTCCGACTCGGCTGGTTCCCGATGTCGGCCAGAACAAGTGAAAAATCGGCCTCTTCCCCTGGAAGTCCGGCCGAGTTCGGCGAATATTTCCTAAGTGCCAACGGCTGTTCCGCCGTAAAGAGTCCGACTCGGCTGGTTCCCGATGTCGGCCAGAACAAGTGAAAATCCGGCCTCTTCCCCTGGAAGTCCGGCCGAGTTAAGGCGAATATTTCCTAAGTGCCAACGGCTGTTCCGCCGTAAAGGGTCCGACTCGGCTGGTTCCCGATGTCGGCCAGAACAAGTGAAAAATCGGCCTCTTCCCCTGGAAGTCCGGCCGAGTTCGGCGAATATTTCCTAAGTGCCAACGGCTGTTCCGCCGTAAAGAGTCCGACTCGGCTGGTTCCCGATGTCGGCCAGAACAAGTGAAAATCCGGCCTCTTCCCCTGGAAGTCCGGCCGAGTTAAGGCGAATATTTCCTAAGTGCCAACGGCTGTTCCGCCGTAAAGGGTCCGACTCGGCTGGTTCCCGATGTCGGCCAGAACAAGTGAAAAATCGGCCTCTTCCCCTGGAAGTCCGGCCGAGTTCGGCGAATATTTCCTAAGTGCCAACGGCTGTTCCGCCGTAAAGAGTCCGACTCGGCTGGTTCCCGATGTCGGCCAGAACAAGTGAAAATCCGGCCTCTTCCCCTGGAAGTCCGGCCGAGTTAAGGCGAATATTTCCTAAGTGCCAACGGCTGCTCAGCCTTAAAGTGTCCGACTCGGCTGGTTCCCGATGTCGGCCCGAACGAGCGAAAATTCGGCCTCTTCCCCTGGAGGTCCGGAACATTTTGGCGAATATTTCCTAAGTGCCAACGGCTGCTCCGCCGTAAAGTGTCCGACTCGGCTGGTTCCCGATGTCGGCCAGAACAAGTGAAAATCCGGCCTCTTCCCCTGGAAGTCCGGCCAAGTTCGGCGAATATTTCCTAAGTGCCAACGGCTGCTCCGCCGTAAAGAGACCGACTCGGCTGGTTCCCGATGTCGGCCAGAACAAGTGAAAATTCGGCCTCTTCCCCTGGAGGTCAGTTGAAGTTTAACGAATATTTCCTAAGTGCCAACGGCTGCTCCGCCGTAAAGTGTCCGACTCGGCTGGTTCCCGATGTCGGCCAGAACAAGTGAATATTCGGCCTCTTCCCCTGGAGGTCCGGAACATTTTGGCAAATATTTCCTAAGTGCCAACGGCTGCTCCGCCGTAAAGAGTCCGACTCGGCTGGTTCCCGATGTCGGCCAGAACAAGTGAAAAATCGGCCTCTTCCCCTGGAAGTCCGGCCGAGTTCGGCGAATATTTCCTAAGTGCCAACGGCTGTTCCGCCGTAAAGAGTCCGACTCGGCTGGTTCCCGATGTCGGCCAGAACAAGTGAAAATTCGGCCTCTTCCCCTGGAGGTCCGTTCAAGATTAACGAATATTTTCTAAGTGCCAACGGCTGCTCCGCCGTAAAGCGTCCGACTCGGCTGGTTCCCGATGTCGGCCAGAACAAGTGAAAATTCGGCCTCTTCCCCTGGAAGTCCGGCCGAGTTAAGGCAAATATTTCCTAAGTGCCAACGGCTGCTCAGCCTTTAAGTGTCCGACTCGGCTGGTTCCCGATGTCGGCCAGAACAAGTGAAAATCCGGCCTCTTCCCCTGGAAGTCCGGCCGAGTTAAGGCAAATATTTCCTAAGTGCCAACGGCTGCTCAGCCGTAAAGGGTCCGACTTGGCTGGTTCCCGATGTCGGCCAGAACAAGTGAAAATTCGGCCTCTTCCCCTGGAGGTCAGTTGAAGTTTAACGAATATTTTCTAAGTGCCAACGGCTGCTCCGCCGTAAAGTGTCCGCCTCGGCCGGTTCACCCAGTCGGCCAGAACAAGTGAAAATTTGGCCTCTTCCCCTGGAGGTCCGGAACATTTTGGCGAATATTTTCTAAGTGCCAACGGCTGCTCCGCCGTAAAGCGTCCGACTCGGCTGGTTCCCGATGTCGGCCAGAACAAGTGACAATTCGGCCTCTTCCCCTGGAGGTCCTTTCAAGTTTAACGAATATTTTCTAAGTGCCAACGGCTGCTCCGCCTTAAAGCGTCCGACTCGGCTGGTTCCCGATGTCGGCCAGAACAGGTGAAAATTCGGCCTCTTCCCCTGGAGGTCCGTTCAAGTTTGGCGAATATTTTCTAAGTGCCAACGGCTGCTCCGCCTTAAAGTGTCCGACTCGGCTGGTTCCCGATGTCGGGCAGAACAAGTGACAATTCGGCCTCTTCCCCTGGAAGTCCGGCCGAGTTTGGCGAATATTTTCTAAGTGCCAACGGCTGCTCCGCCGTAAAGAGTCCGACTCGGCTGGTTCCCGATGTCGGCCAGAAAAAGTGACAATTCGGCCTCTTCCCCTGGAGGTCCTTTGAAGTTTAGCGAATATTTTCTAAGTGCCAACGGCTCTTGCGCCGAAAAGCGTCCGCCTCGGCTGGTTCCCGCGGTCGGCCGTAATAGGCGAAAATTCGGCCTCTTCCCCTGGAGCGACCTCCAAATTTGGGCGAAATTTTTTCTAAGTGCCTAAAGGTACCAGGGGTTGGGGTACCAGGGGTGCATTACCAACTGGTCTTTTGTCAACCCATGTACTTTTTCTAGAGTACATGGGTTGGTCCCCCCACTTAGTGTACTCATCACTTTACCCCCCTTTCGCAAAATATAGTCAGAACGAGCATGGGGGACGCAATTGTTTTCCATGCAAATCAATTGGGCCTGGTCCGAGCGCTGGTAACGGCCGCCAGCAAGCGTCCCCTGCTCGGATAGCAGAACTGAAGAAGGCACGGCACTTCCAGAGAGAGAGAGAGAAAATTTTCTAAGTGCCACATTTCTCAAAAATTTTCAAAGTGCCACATCTCTCAAAAAATTTCTAAGTGCCACATCTCTCAAAAAATTTCTAAGTGCCACATCTCTGAAAAAATTTCTAAGTGCCACATCTCTGAAAAACTTTCTAAGTGCCACATCTCTGAAAAATTTTCTAAGTGCCACAGCACGGCTGTGAAATATTCAAAGTCCTACAGGCATTGGCAGAATCCGCGGACGGCCGTCTGCTCCCGGCGGCCGCCGCGAAGCTACTACCCCCTCCCGGGGACGGCTGTCTGCTCCCGGCAGCCGTCCTTACCCCCCTCCCCCGTTTGCACCGCCTGAAGTTAGACCCGCCTTGGTAGGGCCCCCACCGGCCCCGGCTCGCCGGCGTTGGGTGGACGGTTCCTGCCCACTTGCGGGTCCCGGTCGCTTGGCAACCGACCGGGGAGGACCAGCCGCCTCCTTAAACACAGGCTGGAAGGGAAATCCGATCAAGCTACGGAGGACCGGCCGCCTCCATAAACTCAGGCCGGAAGGGAAATCCAATCAAGCTACGGAGGACCGGCCGCCTCCATAAACACAGGCCGGAAGGGAAATCCAATCAAGCTACGGAGGACCGGCCGCCTCCATAAACTCAGGCCGGAAGGGAAATCCGATCAAGTTACGGAGGACCGGTCGCCTCCCTAAACACAGGCCGGGCAAAAATCCACGAATGGCCCGTCAAGGGTAGAAGGTCATCCAAGGAAGGAGGTACCGGCCGCCTCCTTAAACACAGGCCGGGCAAAAATCTGCGAATGGCCCGTCAAGGGTAGTAGGTCATCCAAGAAAGGGGGTACCGGCCGCCTCTATTAACAGGCCGGGCAAAAATCTGCGAATGGGCCCGTCAAGGGTAGTGGGTCATCCAAGGAAGGAGGTACCGGCCGCCTCCTTAAACACAGGCCGGGCAAAAATCTGCGAATGGCCCGTCAAGGGTAGTAGGTCATCCAAGAAAGGGGGTACCGGCCGCCTCTATTAACAGGCCGGGCAAAAATCTGCGAATGGGCCCGTCAAGGGTAGTGGGTCATCCAAGGAAGGAGGTACCGGCCGCCTCCTTAAACACAGGCCGGGCAAAAATCTGCGAATGGCCCGTCAAGGGTAGTAGGTCATCCAAGAAAGGGGGTACCGGCCGCCTCTATTAACAGGCCGGGCAAAAATCTGCGAATGGGCCCGTCAAGGGTAGTGGGTCATCCAAGGAAGGAGGTACCGGCCGCCTCCTTAAACACAGGCCGGGCAAAAATCTGCGAACGGTCCGTCAAGGATTCTGGCTCATCCAAGAAAGGGGGTACCGGCCGCCTTACTAACAGGCCGGAGTACAGGGGGCGAAAGGCTGTCGATGGGGAAGGATCGGGGCCACGGCTAATCTAGCGATGCCCGCGTCGGGCGGTCACTCCGACGAATGAGCGGGGCCGAATCCGGCGCGAGGCGGCCTTCAGGCACGTGGTTCGAGACGACCTCACCCGGCTCTAGCCCGGAGGATCGGAGGCAACGGCCGTCTCCTTAAGCTAAGGCCGGACGAAAATCTGCGGATGCGGTCCATCCAAGGCAGACGGAGGTACCGGCCGCCTCGGTAAACAAAGCCCGGGCAAAAATCTGCGAATGGTCCGTCAAGGATTCTGGCTCATCCAAGGTGGGGGTACCGGCCGCCTCTATTAACAGGCCGGAGTACAGGGGGCGAAAGGCTGTCGATGGGAAGGATCGGGGCCACGGCTAATCTAGCGATGCCCGCGTCGGGCGGTCACTCCGACGAATGAGCGGGGCCGAATCCGGCGTAGGCGGCCTTCAGGCACGTGGTTCGAGACGACCTCACCCGGCTCTAGCCCGGAGGATCGGAGGCAACGGCCGTCTCCTTAAGCTAAGGCCGGACGAAAATCTGCGGATGCGGTCCATCCAAGGCAGACGGAGGTACCGGCCGCCTCGGTAAATAAAGCCCGGGCAAAAATCTGCGAACGGCCCGTCAAGGGTCTGTCTCATCCAAGAAAGGGGTACCGGCCGCCTCAGAGGCCGGAGCGAAGGGGGCGAAAGGCTGTCGATGGGGAAGGATCGGGCCACGGCTAATCTAGCGATGCCCGCGTCGGGCGGTCACTCCGACGAATGAGCGGGGGCCGAATCCGGCGGTAGGCGGCCTTCAGGCACGTGGTTCGAGACGACCTCACCCGGCTCTAGCCCGGAGCGAATATCATCTCCAAGGTGTGGAGGCAACGGCCGTCTCCTTAAGCTAAGGCCGACGAAAATCTGCGGATGCGGTCCATCCAAGGCAGACGGAGGTACCGGCCGCCTCGGTAAATAAAGCCCGGGCAAAAATCTGCGAACGGCCCGTCAAGGGTTCTGTCTCATCCAAGAAAGGGGTACCGGCCGCCTCAGAGGCCGGAGCGAAGGGGGCGAAAGGCTGTCGATGGGGAAGGATCGGGGCCACGGCTAATCTAGCGATGCCCCGCGTCGGGCGGTCACTCCGACGAATGAGCGGGGCCGAATCCGGCGTAGGCGGCCTTCAGGCACGTGGTTCGAGACGACCTCACCCGGCTCTAGCCCGGAGCGAATATCATCTCCAAGGTGTGGAGGCAACGGCCGTCTCCTTAAGCTAAGGCCGGACGAAAATCTGCGGATGCGGTCCATCCAAGGCAGACGGAGGTACCGGCCGCCTCGGTAAACAGAGGCCGGGCGAAAATCTGCGAATGGTCCGTTAAGGATTCTCTCTCATCCAAGGAAGGGGTACCGGCCGCCTCTATTAACAGGCCGGAGCACAGGGGGCGAAAGGCTGTCGATGGGGAAGGATCGGGGCCACGGCTAATCTAGCGATGCCCGCGTCGGGCGGTCACTCCGACGAATGAGCGGGGCCGAATCCGCGCGAGGCGGCCTTCAGGCACGTGGTTCGAGACGACCTCACCCGGCTCTAGCCCGGAGCGAAAAAAACACTCTTATAACCTGACCGACATGCGCCCATGACCCGCCTTGGTAGGGCCCCCCACCGGCCCCGGCTACCGCCGGCGTTGGGTGGACGGTTTCCTCCCCACTTGCGGGTCGCACTCCAGCGCTACGGCCGCCGCGCGAGCGCGCGCCCCGCGCCGCCCGCGCAGGCCTAGCGCGAACCGTACGGCAGCGAAACCGAGACGCCCCGGCTCAACCTCACCCAGAGGCCATCCACGGAGGCCGAGCGCGCGATCCGACTTGCGGCACGCCACGTGGGCGTCCGCCGGCCGCGCCGGTCGACCGCGAAACCGATTTCTCAAAGACCACGCCCGAGTCCCAACCTCCGCACATATCCGCACACGCCTTCCCGACCACCGCGAAGCGGGAGGCGTCTATCGTGGCCGCCGGGGCGTATGACCCCTCCGC
>NW_026061434.1:5000-27500 GCF_024217435.2 Syngnathus scovelli
CGGAGCTCGGACTGCGGCCAGATCAGACCCGTAGGACGCTGACTCGCCGGCTGCTGGGGCAGAGCGGATCGCCGCGGGGCGGGACGGTCACGGACGGAATTGTCGGGGGGACGCGGCTCGGGAAGAGCGAACTCGGCAACGGGGGGGTTGGCACGTCGGTTGGGCTAAGGCAGGCGGCTTAGGATAAACCGCGAGGGAACGGCGGGGTCCGGGGATGGGCGCCGTCGGCCCGGCGACTAGCGGTGACCCAGGCGGGAAGCTGCGCTCCGTCCGAGTCAGACTCGGTCGTCGCGGCCCGGCTGAGGCTCGCTCTTGTCGAGGGGCGCGGCGCTGCGCCGGCGACTTTGCCCGCGCGAGGCACGCTTTGCGATGGCCCGAGGCGGGAAGCTGCGCCCCGTCCGAGTCAGACTCGGTCGTTGCGGCCCGCCCGGTCACGCGATGCGGCCAGGATGCGGAGTTTTGCCGGCGCTGGGGGGATCCGGAAGGACGAAGGGGCGACGGTGGCGGTCACAGCTCGTCGCCTCCGTGACCCAGACGGGACTGTGCGCACCCCGAGTCAGACTCGGTTCGGCGCGGCCCGCTGCGGCCGGCTGGCGAGGTGAGATGTGGGCCATTGCCGCGCTCCCGACGAACCGTTCCGGGGGGCTGGTGACGTCGCGCGTTCGGCGCTGATGCTGCGACCGGGAGGGAAGCTGCGCCCCGTCCGAGTCAGACTCGGTCGTTGCGGCCCCCCCGAGCCCGCACGCCTCACGCGGAGGGGTCATACGCCCCGGCGGCCACGATAGACGCCTCCCGCTTCGCGGTGGTCGGGAAGGCGTGTGCGGATATGTGCGGAGGTTGGGACTCGGGCTTGGTCTTTGAGAAATCGGTTTCGCGGTCGACCGGCGCGGCCGGCGGACGCCCACGTGGCGTGCCGCAAGTCGGATCGCGCGCTCGGCCTCCGTGGATGGCCTCTGGGTGAGGTTGAGCCGGGGCGTCTCGGTTTCGCTGCCGTACGGTTCGCGCTAGGCCTGCGCGGGCGGCGCGGGGCGCGCGCTCGCGCGGCGGCCGTAGCGCTGGAGTGCGACCCGCAAGTGGGGAGGAACCGTCCACCCAACGCCGGCGGTAGCCGGGGCCGGTGGGGGCCCTACCAAGGCGGGTCATGGGCGCATGTCGGTCAGGTTATAAGAGTGTTTTTCGCTCCGGGCTAGAGCCGGGTGAGGTCGTCTCGAACCACGTGCCTGAAGGCCGCCTCGCGCCGGATTCGGCCCCGCTCATTCGTCGGAGTGACCGCCCGACGCGGGCATCGCTAGATTAGCCGTGGCCCCGATCCTTCCCCATCGACAGCCTTTCGCCCCCTTCGCTCCGGCCTCTGAGGCGGCCGGTACCCCTTTCTTGGATGAGACAGAACCCTTGACGGGCCGTTCGCAGATTTTTGCCCGGGCATTGTTTACCGAGGCGGCCGGTACCTCCGTCTGCCTTGGATGGACCGCATCCGCAGATTTTCGTCCGGCCTTAGCTTAAGGAGACGGCCGTTGCCTCCGATCCTCCGGGCTAGAGCCGGGTGAGGTCGTCTCGAACCACGTGCCTGAAGGCCGCCTCGCGCCGGATTCGGCCCCGCTCATTCGTCGGAGTGACCGCCCGACGCGGGCATCGCTAGATTAGCCGTGGCCCCGATCCTTCCCCATCGACAGCCTTTCGCCCCCTTCGCTCCGGCCTCTGAGGCGGCCGGTACCCCTTTCTTGGATGAGACAGAACCCTTGACGGGCCGTTCGCAGATTTTTGCCCGGGCATTGTTTACCGAGGCGGCCGGTACCTCCGTCTGCCTTGGATGGACCGCATCCGCAGATTTTCGTCCGGCCTTAGCTTAAGGAGACGGCCGTTGCCTCCGATCCTCCGGGCTAGAGCCGGGTGAGGTCGTCTCGAACCACGTGCCTGAAGGCCGCCTCGCGCCGGATTCGGCCCCGCTCATTCGTCGGAGTGACCGCCCGACGCGGGCATCGCTAGATTAGCCGTGGCCCCGATCCTTCCCCATCGACAGCCTTTCGCCCCCTTCGCTCCGGCCTCTGAGGCGGCCGGTACCCCTTTCTTGGATGAGACAGAACCCTTGACGGGCCGTTCGCAGATTTTTGCCCGGGCATTGTTTACCGAGGCGGCCGGTACCTCCGTCTGCCTTGGATGGACCGCATCCGCAGATTTTCGTCCGGCCTTAGCTTAAGGAGACGGCCGTTGCCTCCGATCCTCCGGGCTAGAGCCGGGTGAGGTCGTCTCGAACACGTGCCTGAAGGCCGCCTCGCGCCGGATTCGGCCCCGCTCATTCGTCGGAGTGACCGCCCGACGCGGGCATCGCTAGATTAGCCGTGGCCCCGATCCTTCCCCATCGACAGCCTTTCGCCCCCTTCGCTCCGGCCTCTGAGGCGGCCGGTACCCCTTTCTTGGATGAGACAGAACCCTTGACGGGCCGTTCGCAGATTTTTGCCCGGCCTGTGTTTAAGGAGGCGGCCGGTACCTCCCTCCTTGGATGACCAACAACCCTTGACGGGCCATTCGCAGATTTTTGCCCGGCCTGTGTTTAAGGAGGCGGCCGGTACCTCCCTCCTTGGATGACCAACAACCCTTGACGGGCCATTCGCAGATTTTTGCCCGGCCTGTGTTTAAGGAGGCGGCCGGTACCTCCCTCCTTGGATGACCTTCTACCCTTGACGGGCCATTCGCAGATTTTTGCCCGGCCTGTGTTTAAGGAGGCGGCCGGTACCTCCCACCTTGGATGACCCACTACCCTTGACGGGCCCATTCGCAGATTTTTGCCCGGCCTGTGTTTAAGGAGGCGGCCGGTACCTCCCACCTTGGATGACCCACTACCCTTGACGGGCCCATTCGCAGATTTTTGCCCGGCCTGTGTTTAGGGAGGCGACCGGTCCTCCGTAGCTTGATCGGATTTCCCTTCCGGCCTGTGTTTAAGGAGGCGGCCGGTCCTCCGTAGCTTGACCGGATTTCCCTTCCAGCCTGTGTTTAAGGAGGCGGCTGGTCCTCCCCGGTCGGTTGCCAAGCGACCGGGACCCGCAAGTGGGCAGGAACCGTCCACCCAACGCCGGCGAGCCGGGGCCGGTGGGGGCCCTACCAAGGCGGGTCTAACTTCAGGCGGTGCAAACGGGGGAGGGGGGTAAGGACGGCTGCCGGGAGCAGACAGCCGTCCCCGGGAGGGGGTAGTAGCTTCGCGGCGGCCGCCGGGAGCAGACGGCCGTCCGCGCATTCTGCCAATGCCTGTAGGACTTTGAATATTTCACAGCCGTGCCGTGGCACTTAGAAAATTTTTCAGAGACGTGGCACTTAGAAAGTTTTTCAGAGATGTGGCACTTTGAAAGTTTTTGAGAGATGTGGCACTTAGAAATTTTTTGAGAGATGTGGCACTTAGAAATTTTTTGAGAGATGTGGCACTTAGAAATTTTTTGAGAGATGTGGCACTTTGAAAATTTTTGAGAAATGTGGCACTTAGAAAATTTTCTCTCTCTCTCTGGAAGTGCCGTGCCTTCTTCAGTTCTGCTATCCGAGCAGGGGACGCTTGCTGGCGGCCGTTACCAGCGCTCGGACCAGGCCCAATTGATTTGCATGGAAAACAATTGCGTCCCCCATGCTCGTTCTGACTATATTTTGCGAAAGGGGGGTAAAGTGATGAGTACACTAAGTGGGGGGACCAACCCATGTACTCTAGAAAAAGTACATGGGTTGACAAAAGACCAGTTGGTAATGCACCCCTGGTACCCAAACCCCTGGTACCTTTAGGCACTTAGAAAAAATTTCGCCCAAATTTGGAGGTCGCTCCAGGGGAAGAGGCCGAATTTTCGCCTATTACGGCCGACCGCGGGAACCAGCCGAGGCGGACGCTTTTCGGCGCAAGAGCCGTTGGCACTTAGAAAATATTCGCTAAACTTCAAAGGACCTCCAGGGGAAGAGGCCGAATTGTCACTTTTTCTGGCCGACATCGGGAACCAGCCGAGTCGGACTCTTTACGGCGGAGCAGCCGTTGGCACTTAGAAAATATTCGCCAAACTCGGCCGGACTTCCAGGGGAAGAGGCCGAATTGTCACTTGTTCTGCCCGACATCGGGAACCAGCCGAGTCGGACACTTTAAGGCGGAGCAGCCGTTGGCACTTAGAAAATATTCGCCAAACTTGAACGGACCTCCAGGGGAAGAGGCCGAATTTTCACCTGTTCTGGCCGACATCGGGAACCAGCCGAGTCGGACGCTTTACGGCGGAGCAGCCGTTGGCACTTAGAAAATATTCGTTAAACTTGAAAGGACCTCCAGGGGAAGAGGCCGAATTGTCACTTGTTCTGGCCGACATCGGGAACCAGCCGAGTCGGACGCTTTAAGGCGGAGCAGCCGTTGGCACTCAGAAAATATTCGTTAAACTTGAAAAGACCTCCAGGGGAAGAGGCCGAATTGTCACTTCTTCTGGCCGACATCGGGAACCAGCCGAGTCGGGCCCTTTAAGGCTGAGCAGCCGTTGGCACTTAGGAAATATTTGCCTTAACTCGGCCGGACTTCCAGGGGAAGAGGCCGGATTTTCACTTGTTCTGGCCGACATCGGGAACCAGCCGAGTCGGACGCTTTAAGGCGGAGCAGCCGTTGGCACTTAGAAAATATTCCCCAAACTTGAACGGACCTCCAGGGGAAGAGGCCGAATTTTCACTTGTTCTGGCCGACATCGGGAACCAGCCGAGTCGGACGCTTTACGGCGGAGCAGCCGTTGGCACTTAGAAAATATTCGTTAAACTTCAACTGACCTCCAGGGGAAGAGGCCGAATTTTCACTTGTTCTGGCCGACATCGGGAACCAGCCGAGTCGGACGCTTTACGGCGGAGCAGCCGTTGGCACTTAGAAAATATTCGTTAAACTTCAACTGACCTCCAGGGGAAGAGGCCGAATTTTCACTTGTTCTGGCCGACATCGGGAACCAGCCGAGTCGGACGCTTTACGGCGGAGCAGCCGTTGGCACTTAGAAAATATTCGTTAAACTTGAACGGACCTCCAGGGGAAGAGGCCGAATTTTCACTTGTTCTGGCCGACATCGGGAACCAGCCGAGTCGGACGCTTTACGGCGGAGCAGCCGTTGGCACTTAGAAAATATTCGTTAAACTTCAACTGACCTCCAGGGGAAGAGGCCGAATTTTCACTTGTTCTGGCCGACATCGGGAACCAGCCGAGTCGGACCCTTTACGGCGGAACAGCCGTTGGCACTTAGGAAATATTTGCCTTAACTTGGCCGCACTTCCAGGGGAAGAGGCCGAATTTTCACTTGTTCTGGCCGACATCGGGAACCAGCCGAGTCGGACGCTTTACGGCGGAGCAGCCGTTGGCACTTAGAAAATATTCGTTAAACTTCAACTGACCTCCAGGGGAAGAGGCCGAATTTCCACTTATTCTGGCCGACATCGGGAACCAGCCGAGTCGGACGCTTTACGGCGGAGCAGCCGTTGGCACTTAGGAAATATTCGCCAAACTTGGCCGCACTTCCAGGGGAAGAGGCCGAATTTCCACTTGTTCTGGCCGACATCGGGAACCAGCCGAGACGGACGCTTTACGGCGGAGCAGCCGTTGGCACTTAGAAAATATTCGTTAATCTTGAACGGACCTCCAGGGGAAGAGGCCGAATATTCACTTGTTCTGGCCGACATCGGGAACCAGCCGAGTCGGACGCTTTTCGGCGCAAGAGCCGTTGGCACTTAGGAAATATTCGCCGAACTCGGCCGGACTTCCAGGGGAAGAGGCCGAATTTTCACTTGTTCTGGCCGAAATCGGGAACCAGCCGAGTCGGACTCTTTACGGCGGAGCAGCCGTTGGCACTTAGGAAATATTTGCCAAAATGTTCCGGACCTCCAGGGGAAGAGGCCGAATATTCACTTGTTCTGGCCGACATCGGGAACCAGCCGAGTCGGACACTTTACGGCGGAGCAGCCGTTGGCACTTAGGAAATATTCGTTAAACTTCAACTGACCTCCAGGGGAAGAGGCCGAATTTTCACTTGTTCTGGCCGACATCGGGAACCAGCCGAGTCGGTCTCTTTACGGCGGAGCAGCCGTTGGCACTTAGGAAATATTCGCCGAACTTGGCCGGACTTCCAGGGGAAGAGGCCGGATTTTCACTTGTTCTGGCCGACATCGGGAACCAGCCGAGTCGGACACTTTACGGCGGAGCAGCCGTTGGCACTTAGGAAATATTTGCCAAAATGTTCCGGACCTCCAGGGGAAGAGGCCGAATATTCACTTGTTCTGGCCGACATCGGGAACCAGCCGAGTCGGACACTTTAAGGCTGAGCAGCCGTTGGCACTTAGGAAATATTCGCCTTAACTCGGCCGGACTTCCAGGGGAAGAGGCCGGATTTTCACTTGTTCTGGCCGACATCGGGAACCAGCCGAGTCGGACCCTTTAAGGCTGAGCAGCCGTTGGCACTTAGGAAATATTTGCCTTAACTCGGCCGGACTTCCAGGGGAAGAGGCCGATTTTTCACTTGTTCTGGCCGACCGGGGGAACCAGCCGAGTCGGACACTTTACGGCGGAGCAGCCGTTGGCACTTAGGAAATATTCGCCAAAATGTTCCGGACCTCCAGGGGAAGAGGCCGAATTTTCACTTGTTCTGGCCGACCGGGGGAACCAGCCGAGGCGGACACTTTACGGCGGAGCAGCCGTTGGCACTTTGAAAATATTCGCCAAAATGTTCCGGACCTCCAGGGGAAGAGGCCGAATTTTCACTTGTTCTGGCCGACCGGGGGAACCAGCCGAGGCGGACACTTTACGGCGGAGCAGCCGTTGGCACTTTGAAAATATTCGCCAAAATGTTCCGGACCTCCAGGGGAAGAGGCCGAATTTTCGCTCGTTCGGGCCGACCGGGAGAACCAGCCGAGGCGGACACTTTACGGCGGTTGAGCCGTTGGCACTTAGAAATTATTCAGACTTCCATAAACACACATCGGCCTTTTGCCGTCACTGCCCGGGATGGGCACCGTGGTAGCTAGGACAGTTCGTGTGACAGCTTCCGCTGGCACTTAGACAATTTTTAAAATGAAAATAAACAGTTCTGCACATACGTGCCGACTATATTTTGCGAAAGGGGGGTAAAGTGATGAGTACACTAAGTGGGGGGACCAAGTACATAAAGCCTACCCCTGGTACCTCAGAGAGGCCGAATTGACACATTTTGTGTCCGACCGCGGGAACCAGCCGAGGCGGACGCTTTTCGGCGCAAGAGCCGTTGGCACTTAGAAAATATTCGTTAATCTTGAACGGACCTCCAGGGGAAGAGGCCGAATTTTCACTTGTTCTGGCCGACATCGGGAACCAGCCGAGTCGGACTCTTTACGGCGGAACAGCCGTTGGCACTTAGAAAATATTCGTTAAACTTCAACTGACCTCCAGGGGAAGAGGCCGAATTTCCACTTGTTCTGGTCGACATCGGGAACCAGCCGAGTCGGACGCTTTACGGCGGAGCAGCCGTTGGCACTTAGAAAATATTCGTTAAACTTCAACTGACCTCCAGGGGAAGAGGCCGAATTTTCACTTGTTCTGGCCGACATCGGGAACCAGCCGAGTCGGACGCTTTACGGCGGAGCAGCCGTTGGCACTTAGAAAATATTCGTTAAACTTCAACTGACCTCCAGGGGAAGAGGCCGAATTTTCACTTGTTCTGGCCGACATCGGGAACCAGCCGAGTCGGACGCTTTACGGCGGAGCAGCCGTTGGCACTTAGAAAATATTCGTTAAACTTCAACTGACCTCCAGGGGAAGAGGCCGGATTTTCACTTGTTCTGGCCGACATCGGGAACCAGCCGAGTCGGACCCTTTACGGCGGAGCAGCCGTTGGCACTTAGAAAATATTCGTTAAACTTGAACGGACCTCCAGGGGAAGAGGCCGAATTTTCACTTGTTCTGGCCGACATCGGGAACCAGCCGAGTCGGACGCTTTACGGCGGAGCAGCCGTTGGCACTTAGGAAATATTCGCCAAACTTGGCCGCACTTCCAGGGGAAGAGGCCGAATTTCCACTTGTTCTGGCCGACATCGGGAACCAGCCGAGACGGACGCTTTACGGCGGAGCAGCCGTTGGCACTTAGAAAATATTCGTTAATCTTGAACGGACCTCCAGGGGAAGAGGCCGAATATTCACTTGTTCTGGCCGACATCGGGAACCAGCCGAGTCGGACGCTTTTCGGCGCAAGAGCCGTTGGCACTTAGGAAATATTCGCCGAACTCGGCCGGACTTCCAGGGGAAGAGGCCGAATTTTCACTTGTTCTGGCCGAAATCGGGAACCAGCCGAGTCGGACTCTTTACGGCGGAGCAGCCGTTGGCACTTAGGAAATATTTGCCAAAATGTTCCGGACCTCCAGGGGAAGAGGCCGAATATTCACTTGTTCTGGCCGACATCGGGAACCAGCCGAGTCGGACACTTTACGGCGGAGCAGCCGTTGGCACTTAGGAAATATTCGTTAAACTTCAACTGACCTCCAGGGGAAGAGGCCGAATTTTCACTTGTTCTGGCCGACATCGGGAACCAGCCGAGTCGGTCTCTTTACGGCGGAGCAGCCGTTGGCCCTTAGGAAATATTCGCCAAAATGTTCCGGACCTCCAGGGGAAGAGGCCGAATTTTCGCTCGTTCGGGCCGACCGGGAGAACCAGCCGGGTCGGACACGTTACGGCGCAACAGCCGTTAGCACTTAGAAAATATTTGCCAAAATGTTCCGGACCTCCAGGGGAAGAGGCCGAATATTCACTTGTTCTGGCCGACATCGGGAACCAGCCGAGTCGGACACTTTAAGGCTGAGCAGCCGTTGGCACTTAGGAAATATTCGCCTTAACTCGGCCGGACTTCCAGGGGAAGAGGCCGGATTTTCACTTGTTCTGGCCGACATCGGGAACCAGCCGAGTCGGACTCTTTACGGCGGAACAGCCGTTGGCACTTAGGAAATATTTGCCTTAACTCGGCCGGACTTCCAGGGGAAGAGGCCGGATTTTCACTTGTTCTGGCCGACATCGGGAACCAGCCGAGTCGGACTCTTTACGGCGGAACAGCCGTTGGCACTTAGGAAATATTCGCCTTAACTCGGCCGGACTTCCAGGGGAAGAGGCCGGATTTTCACTTGTTCTGGCCGACATCGGGAACCAGCCGAGTCGGACACTTTAAGGCTGAGCAGCCGTTGGCACTTAGGAAATATTTGCCAAAATGTTCCGGACCTCCAGGGGAAGAGGCCGGATTTTCACTTGTTCTGGCCGACATCGGGAACCAGCCGAGTCGGACTCTTTACGGCGGAACAGCCGTTGGCACTTAGGAAATATTCGCCGAACTCGGCCGGACTTCCAGGGGAAGAGGCCGATTTTTCACTTGTTCTGGCCGACATCGGGAACCAGCCGAGTCGGACCCTTTACGGCGGAACAGCCGTTGGCACTTAGGAAATATTTGCCTTAACTCGGCCGGACTTCCAGGGGAAGAGGCCGGATTTTCACTTGTTCTGGCCGACCGGGGGAACCGGCCGAGTCGGACACTTTACGGCGGAGCAGCCGTTGGCACTTAGGAAATATTTGCCAAAATGTTCCGGACCTCCAGGGGAAGAGGCCGAATTTTCACTTGTTCTGGCCGACCGGGTGAACCGGCCGAGGCGGACACTTTACGGCGGAGCAGCCGTTGGCACTTAGGAAATATTCGCCAAAATGTTCCGGACCTCCAGGGGAAGAGGCCGAATTTTCACTTGTTCTGGCCGACCGGGGGAACCAGCCGAGGCGGACACTTTACGGCGGAGCACCCGTTGGCACTTAGAAAATATTCGCCAAAATGTTCCGGACCTCCAGGGAAAGAGGCCGAATTTTCGCTCGTTCGGGCCGACCGGGAGAACCGGCCGAGGCGGACACTTTACGGCGGTTGAGCCGTTGGCACTTAGAAATTATTCAGACTTCCATCAAACACACATCGGCCTTTTGCCGTCACTGCCCGGGATGGGCACCGTGGTAGCTCGGACAGTTCGTGTGACAGCTTCCGCTGGCACTTAGACAATTTTTAAAATGAAAATAAACAGTTCTGCACATACGTGCCGACTATATTTTGCGAAAGGGGGGTAAAGTGATGAGTACACTAAGTGGGGGGACCAAGTACATAAAGCCTACCCCTGGTACCTCAGAGAGGCCGAATTGACACATTTTGTGTCCGACCGCGGGAACCAGCCGAGGCGGACGCTTTTCGGCGCAAGAGCCGTTGGCACTTAGAAAATATTCGTTAATCTTGAACGGACCTCCAGGGGAAGAGGCCGAATTTTCACTTGTTCTGGCCGACATCGGGAACCAGCCGAGTCGGACGCTTTACGGCGGAGCAGCCGTTGGCACTTAGGAAATATTCGTTAATCTTGAACGGACCTCCAGGGGAAGAGGCCGAATTTTCACTTGTTCTGGCCGACATCGGGAACCAGCCGAGTCGGACGCTTTACGGCGGAGCAGCCGTTGGCACTTAGAAAATATTCGTTAAACTTCAACTGACCTCCAGGGGAAGAGGCCGAATTTCCACTTGTTCTGGCCGACATCGGGAACCAGCCGAGTCGGACGCTTTACGGCGGAAGAGCCGATGGCACTTAGAAAATATTCGTTAAACTTGACAGGACCTCCAGGGGAAGAGGCCGAATTTTCGCTCGTTCAGGCCGACCGGAGGAACCGGCCGAGTCGGACACCTTACGGCGGAAGAGCCGATGGCACTTAGAAAATATTCGCCAAAATGTTCCGGACCTCCAGGGGAAGAGGCCGAATTTTCACTTGTTCAGGCCGACCGGAGGAACCGGCCGAGTCGGACACCTTACGGCGGAAGAGCCGATGGCACTTAGAAAATATTCGTTAAACTTGACAGGACCTCCAGGGGAAGAGGCCGAATTTTCGCTCGTTCAGGCCGACCGGAGGAACCGGCCGAGTCGGACACCTTACGGCGGAAGAGCCGATGGCACTTAGAAAATATTCGCCAAAATGTTCCGGACCTCCAGGGGAAGAGGCCGAATTTTCACTTGTTCAGGCCGACCGGAGGAACCAGCCGGGTCGGACACGTAACGGCGGAAGAGCCGATGGCACTTAGAAAATATTCGTTAAACTTGACAGGACCTCCAGGGGAAGAGGCCGAATTTTCGCTCGTTCGGGTCCGACCGGAGGAACCGGCCGGGTCGGACACGTTACGGCGGAACAGCCGTTGGCACTTAGAAAATATTCGTCAAAGTCGTCCGGACCTCCAGGGGAAGAGGCCGAATTTTCGCTCGTTCGGGCCGACCGGAGGAACCAGCCGGGTCGGACACTTTACGGCGCAACAGCCGTTCGCACTTAGAAAATATTCGCCAAAGTCGTCCGGACCTCCAGGGGAAGAGGCCGAATTTTCGCTTGTTCAAGCCGACCGGAGGAACCAGCCGGGTCGGGAACGTTACGGCGCAACAGCCGTTGGCACTTTGAAAATATTCGCCAAAATGTTCCGGACCTCCAGGGGAAGAGGCCGAATTTTCGCTCGTTCGGGCCGACCGGAGGAACCAGCCGGGTCGGACACGTTACGGCGCAACAGCCGTTCGCACTTAGAAAATATTCGCCAAAGTCGTCCGGACCTCCAGGGGAAGAGGCCGAATTTTCGCTCGTTCGGGCCGACCGGAGGAACCAGCCGGGTCGGACACGTTACGGCGCAACAGCCGTTGGCACTTTGAAAATATTCGCCAAAATGTTCCGGACCTCCAGGGGAAGAGGCCGAATTTTCGCTCGTTCGGGCCGACCGGAGGAACCGGCCGGGTCGGACACTTTACGGCGCAACAGCCGTTCGCACTTAGAAAATATTCGCCAAAATGTTCCGGACCTCCAGGGGAAGAGGCCGAATTTTCGCTCGTTCGGGCCGACCGGAGGAACCGGCCGGGTCGGACACGTTACGG
The DNA here is from genome assembly GCF_024217435.2 of Syngnathus scovelli. NCBI lineage: Eukaryota > Metazoa > Chordata > Actinopteri > Syngnathiformes > Syngnathidae > Syngnathus > Syngnathus scovelli. The sequence continues at coordinate 16,905 of NW_026061434.1, forward strand.
CGGAACAGCCGTTGGCACTTAGAAAATATTCGTCAAAGTCGTCCGGACCTCCAGGGGAAGAGGCCGAATTTTCGCTCGTTCGGGCCGACCGGAGGAACCAGCCGGGTCGGACACTTTACGGCGCAACAGCCGTTCGCACTTAGAAAATATTCGCCAAAATGTTCCGGACCTCCAGGGGAAGAGGCCGAATTTTCGCTCGTTCGGGCCGACCGGAGGAACCGGCCGGGTCGGACACGTTACGGCGGAACAGCCGTTGGCACTTAGAAAATATTCGTCAAAGTCGTCCGGACCTCCAGGGGAAGAGGCCGAATTTTCGCTCGTTCGGGCCGACCGGAGGAACCAGCCGGGTCGGACACGTTACGGTGCAACAGCCGTTCGCACTTAGAAAATATTCGCCAAAGTCGTCCGGACCTCCAGGGGAAGAGGCCGAATTTTCGCTCGTTCGGGACGACCGGAGGAACCAGCCGGGTCGGACACGTTACGGCGCAACAGCCGTTCGCACTTAGAAAATATTCGCCAAAGTCGTCCGGACCTCCAGGGGGAAGAGGCCGAATTTTCGCTTGTTCGGGCCGACCGGAGGAACCAGCCGGGTCGGACACGTTACGGCGCAACAGCCGTTGGCACTTTGAAAATATTCGCCAAAATGTTCCGGACCTCCAGGGGAAGAGGCCGAATTTTCGCTCGTTCGGGCCGACCGGAGGAACCAGCCGGGTCGGACACGTTACGGCGCAACAGCCGTTGGCACTTAGAAAATATTCGTTAAACTTCACAGGACCTCCAGGGGAAGAGGCCGAATTTTCGCTCGTTCGGGCCGACCGGAGGAACCAGCCGGGTCGGACACGTTACGGCGCAACAGCCGTTGGCACTTTGAAAATATTCGCCAAAGTCGTCCGGACCTCCAGGGGAAGAGGCCGAATTTTCGCTCGTTCGGGCCGACCGGAGGAACCAGCCGGGTCGGACACTTTACGGCGGAGCAGCCGTTGGCACTTTGAAAATATTCGCCAAAATGTTCCGGACCTCCAGGGGAAGAGGCCGAATTTTCGCTCGTTCGGGCCGACCGGAGGAACCGGCCGGGTCGGACACTTTACGGCGCAACAGCCGTTCGCACTTAGAAAATATTCGCCAAAATGTTCCGGACCTCCAGGGGAAGAGGCCGAATTTTCGCTCGTTCGGGCCGACCGGAGGAACCAGCCGGGTCGGACACGTTACGGCGCAACAGCCGTTCGCACTTAGAAAATATTCGCCAAAGTCGTCCGGACCTCCAGGGGAAGAGGCCGAATTTTCGCTTGTTCAAGCCGACCGGAGGAACCAGCCGGGTCGGACACGTTACGGCGCAACAGCCGTTGGCACTTTGAAAATATTCGCCAAAATGTTCCGGACCTCCAGGGGAAGAGGCCGAATTTTCGCTCGTTCGGGCCGACCGGAGGAACCAGCCGGGTCGGACACGTTACGGCGCAACAGCCGTTCGCACTTAGAAAATATTCGCCAAAGTCGTCCGGACCTCCAGGGGAAGAGGCCGAATTTTCGCTCGTTCGGGCCGACCGGAGGAACCAGCCGGGTCGGACACGTTACGGCGCAACAGCCGTTGGCACTTTGAAAATATTCGCCAAAATGTTCCGGACCTCCAGGGGAAGAGGCCGAATTTTCGCTCGTTCGGGCCGACCGGAGGAACCGGCCGGGTCGGACACTTTACGGCGCAACAGCCGTTCGCACTTAGAAAATATTCGCCAAAATGTTCCGGACCTCCAGGGGAAGAGGCCGAATTTTCGCTCGTTCGGGCCGACCGGAGGAACCGGCCGGGTCGGACACGTTACGGCGGAACAGCCGTTGGCACTTAGAAAATATTCGTCAAAGTCGTCCGGACCTCCAGGGGAAGAGGCCGAATTTTCGCTCGTTCGGGCCGACCGGAGGAACCAGCCGGGTCGGACACTTTACGGCGCAACAGCCGTTCGCACTTAGAAAATATTCGCCAAAATGTTCCGGACCTCCAGGGGAAGAGGCCGAATTTTCGCTCGTTCGGGCCGACCGGAGGAACCGGCCGGGTCGGACACGTTACGGCGGAACAGCCGTTGGCACTTAGAAAATATTCGTCAAAGTCGTCCGGACCTCCAGGGGAAGAGGCCGAATTTTCGCTCGTTCGGGCCGACCGGAGGAACCAGCCGGGTCGGACACGTTACGGTGCAACAGCCGTTCGCACTTAGAAAATATTCGCCAAAGTCGTCCGGACCTCCAGGGGAAGAGGCCGAATTTTCGCTCGTTCGGGACGACCGGAGGAACCAGCCGGGTCGGACACGTTACGGCGCAACAGCCGTTCGCACTTAGAAAATATTCGCCAAAGTCGTCCGGACCTCCAGGGGGAAGAGGCCGAATTTTCGCTTGTTCGGGCCGACCGGAGGAACCAGCCGGGTCGGACACGTTACGGCGCAACAGCCGTTGGCACTTAGGAAATATTCGCCAAAATGTTCCGGACCTCCAGGGGAAGAGGCCGAATTTTCGCTCGTTCGGGCCGACCGGAGGAACCAGCCGGGTCGGACACTTTACGGCGCAACAGCCGTTCGCACTTAGAAAATATTCGCCAAAGTCGTCCGGACCTCCAGGGGAAGAGGCCGAATTTTCGCTCGTTCGGGCCGACCGGAGGAACCAGCCGGGTCGGACACTTTACGGCGGAACAGCCGTTGGCACTTTGAAAATATTCGCCAAAATGTTCCGGACCTCCAGGGGAAGAGGCCGAATTTTCGCTCGTTCGGGCCGACCGGAGGAACCAGCCGGGTCGGACACCTTACGGCGCAACAGCCGTTGGCACTTTGAAAATATTCGTCAAAATGTTCCTGACCTCCAGGGGAAGAGGCCGAATTTTCGCTCGTTCGGGCCGACCGGAGGAACCAGCCGGGTCGGACACGTTACGGCGCAACAGCCGTTCGCACTTAGAAAATATTCGCCAAAGTCGTCCGGACCTCCAGGGGAAGAGGCCGAATTTTCGCTCGTTCGGGCCGACCGGAGGAACCAGCCGGGTCGGACACGTTACGGCGGAACAGCCGTTGGCACTTAGAAAATATTCGTTAAACTTCACAGGACCTCCAGGGGAAGAGGCCGAATTTTCGCTCGTTCGGGCCGACCGGAGGAACCAGCCGGGTCGGACACTTTACGGCGGAACAGCCGTTGGCACTTTGAAAATATTCGCCAAAATGTTCCGGACCTCCAGGGGAAGAGGCCGAATTTTCGCTCGTTCGGGCCGACATGGAGAACCAGCCGAGGCGGACACTTTACGGCGGTTGAGCCGTTGGCACTTAGAAATTATTCAGACTTCCATCAAACACACATCGGCCTTTTGCCGTCACTGCCCGGGATGGGCACCGTGGTAGCTCGGACAGTTCGTGTGACAGCTTCCGCTGGCACTTAGAAAATTTTTAAAATGAAAATAAACAGTTCTGCACATACGTGCCGACTATATTTTGCGAAAGGGGGGTAAAGTGATGAGTACACTAACTGGGGGGACCAAGTACATAAAGCCTACCCCTGGTACCTCAGAGAGGCCGAATTTTCGAATTCTGAGGCCGAGCTGGGGAACCAGACGAGGCGGACACTTTTCCGAGCGAGAGCCGATGGCACTTAGAAAATTTTCGGCTAAGTCGGCAGGACTTCCAGAGCGAGAGGCCGAATATTCGTCATCTGTGGCCGACCGGGGAACCAGCGGAGGCGGATAGGCGGTCACGGAGGTCCCGCCGGCTGGTCCGCGGGCCATTTTGGGTCCCGTAATTTAGCGGTCGCGGTCCGGAATCCACGCCGACCGGGGAACCAGCGGAGGCGGATAGGCGGTCACGGAGGTCCCGCCGGCTGGTCCGCGGGCCAATTTGGGTCCCGTAATTTAGCGGTCGCGGTCCGGAATCCACGCCGACCGGGGAACCAGCGGAGGCGGATAGGCGGTCACGGAGGTCCCGCCGGCTGGTCCGCGGGCCATTTTGGGTCCCGTAATTTAGCGGTCGCGGTCCGGAATCCACGCCGACCGGGGAACCAGCGGAGGCGGATAGGCGGTCACGGAGGTCCCGCCGGCTGGTCCGCGGGCCAATTTGGGTCCCGTAATTTAGCGGTCGCGGCCCGGAATTCGCGCCGGCCGGGGAACCAGCGCGGGCGGATAGGCGGTCACGGAGGTCCCGCCGGCTGGTCCGCGGGGGGAACTGCGCCCTCTGGCGGACACGCCATTGTAAATGAATGGGGTTTGGCACTTAGTGCATTTTTCGCCGAAGCCGACGAGCGCTCCGGGCGAGGAGGCCGGATTCTCGCCATCCGTGGCCGGCCGGGGAACCGGCCAAGGCGGATAGGCGGTCACGGGGGTCCCGCCGGCTGGTCCGCGGGCCAATTGGGGTCCCGTAAGTTAGCGGTCGCGGCCCGGAATCCGCGCCGGCCAGCAGCCACCGGGAGGCGGGTAGGCTGTCACGGAGGTCCCGCCAGCTGGTCCGCGGGCCAATTAGGGTCCCGTAAGTGAGCGGTCGCGGCCCGGAATCCACGCCGGCCAGCAGCCACCGCCAGGCGGGTAGGCTGTCACGGAGGTCCCGCCAGCTGGTCCGCGGGCCATTTAGGGTCCCGTAAGTTAGCGGTCGCGGCCCGGAATGCACGCCGGCCAGCAGCCACCGGCAGGCGGATAGGCGGTCACGGAGGTCCCGCCGGCCGGTCCGCTGGCCAATTACCTCCAGCCGAGCGGATATGAACTTTATTAGCACCTTCTACGAGATGGCGGAGCCTTATTCGACAACCAGCACCTCGGCTTAGCATTTTCCACGGCCCGCTGATCTTCCAGAAGACGTCCAGCCGGTTTCCTCCTCACATTTTAAGCCGGCCGAGGCTTCCGGCACCCCGGCTAAGCTTTCTCCACGGCCCGCTGAGCTTCCGAGGGACCTCCAGCCGGTTCTCCCGGTGCCTCGCGCCTCGCTTTGTGAGCCGGCCGAGGCTTCCAGCACCCCGGCTAAGCTTTCTCCACGGCCCGCTGAGCTTCCAGGGGACCTGCAGCCGGTTCTCCCGGTGCCTCGCGCCTCGCTTTGTGAGCCGGCCGAGGCTTCCAGCACCCCGGCTAAGCTTTCTCCACGGCCCGCTGAGCTTCCGAGGGACCTCCAGCCGGTTCTCCCGGTGCCTCCCGCCTCGCTTTGTGAGCCGGCCGAGGCTTCCAGCACCTCGGCCGAGCGTTTCCCACGGCCCGCTGAGCTTCCAGGGGACCTCCAGCCGGTTCTCCCGGTGCCTCGCGCCTCGCTTTGCGAGCCGGCCGAGGCTTCCAGCACCTCGGCTGAGCGTTTTCGGCGGCCCGTTGCTCTCCCGGAGGTCGCAACGGGGAGTTACCTCCCTCTCGCGGACACGGCGAGTAAATACACCGCCTCTCGCACTTGGCGCACACTCACTCGCATTGCTACGCCTCCCGTGGCACTTTAAGCGGCCGAACGGCGGGAGTAACTGCGACTCTCCTAAGGTAGGCTCACTTGACTATTTATTTATGTATTTATTTATTTTTGACGGTTCGCGGAGGCGATGACGCTCCGCGCGGGTAAACGGCGGGAGTAACTGTGACTCTCTTAAGGTAGGCTCACTTGACATTTATTTATTCATGTATTTATTTATTTTTGACGGTTCGCGGAGGCGATGACGCTCCGCGCGGGTAAACGGCGGGAGTAACTGTGACTCTCTTAAGGTAGGCTCACTTGACATTTATTTTGGCGGTTCGCGGAGGCGACCGGCACCGCCGGGAGGCCGTGCGCGCGCGCGCAGAGCGGCCGAATAACGCTCCGCCGGCCCCGGGTGATTACCGAGAGGCTCCCCGGCCTCGCGGAGCTCCGACGCTCCTCCGCGGGACCTCCGGCGGCCGGCGCGCTCGCGCACCACCCCCCGGCACCGCCGGGAGGCCGTGCGCGCGCGCGCAGAGCGGCCGAATAACGCTCCGCCGGCCCCGGGTGATTACCGAGAGGCTCCCCGGCCTCGCGGAGCTCCGACGCTCCTCCGCGGGACCTCCGGCGGCCGGCGCGCTCGCGCACCACCCCCCGGCACCGCCGGGAGGCCGTGCGCGCGCGCGCAGAGCGGCCGAATAACGCTCCGCCGGCCCCGGGTGATTACCGAGAGGCTCCCCGGCCTCGCGGAGCTCCGACGCTCCTCCGCGGGACCTCCGGCGGCCGGCGCGCTCGCGCACCACCCCCCGGCACCGCCGGGAGGCCGTGCGCGCGCGCGCAGAGCGGCCGAATAACGCTCCGCCGGCCCCGGGTGATTACCGAGAGGCTCCCCGGCCTCGCGGAGCTCCGACGCTCCTCCGCGGGACCTCCGGCGGCCGGCGCGCTCGCGCACCACCCCCCGGCACCGCCGGGAGGCCGTGCGCGCGCGCGCAGAGCGGCCGAATAACGCTCCGCCGGCCCCGGGTGATTACCGAGAGGCTCCCCGGCCTCGCGGAGCTCCGACGCTCCTCCGCGGGACCTCCGGCGGCCGAAAATAGCTCCAAGCCCAGCGGATCGGCTGCTTGGAAGCACCGCGCCGTCCGGCTCCACCTGGTACCTCGCACGGCTCTCATCTCCCCCCCGCACGGACTTCCGAGCGCTCGGGGAGACGCTCGGAAGCTGCCCGTGCCGTCGCGGCGGGGAATTGCCTCCCTCTGGCGGACGCGGCGAGTAAAAACACCACCTCTCGCACTTTGCGCACACTTACTTGCGTGGGTCCGCTTCCGATGACACTTTGAGCGGCCGAACGGCGGGAGTAACTACGACTCTCTTAAGGTAGGCTCACTTGACATTTATTCATGTATTTATTTATTTTTGACGGTTCGCGGAGGCGATGACGCTCCGCGCGGGTAAACGGCGGGAGTAGCTGTGACTCTCTTAAGGTAGCCTGACTCGACGTCTTTTTCAACGGTGGCTGGAGGACCCAGGCGGTTCTCGGGGGTGCGTCGCTCCTCACTTTTGACGCCCGAGGAGGCTCCCGGCACCTCGGCTACGCGTTTTCGGCGGCCCGCTGAGCTTCCAGAAGACCTCCAGCCGGTTCTCCCGGTGCTTTCCTCCTCACGTTTTAAGCCGGCCGAGGCTTCCGGCACCCCGGCTGAGCTTTTTTCCCACGGCCCGCTGAGCTTCCAGGGGACCTCCGGCCGGTTCTCCGCGCGCTTTCCTCCTCACTTTTAAGCCGGCCGAGGCTTCCGGCACCCCGGCCAAGCGTTTCCCACGTCCCGCTGAGCTTCCAGGGGACCTCCGGCCGGTTCTCCGCGCGCCCCCCTCCTAACTCGGCTCCCGGCACCCCGGCTAAGCGATTTGAACGGCCCGCTGATCTCCCGGAGGTCGCAACGGGGAATTGCCTCCCTCTCGCGGACACGGCGCGTAAATGCACCGCCTCTCGCACTTGGCGCACACTCACTCGCATCGCTACGCCTCCCGTGGCACTTTAAGCGACCGGGACCACCGCGAGCGCGGGCGATGACTAAGAGGCTCCCCGGCCGGCCTCGCGGAGCTCCGACGCTCCCCCGCGGGACTTCCGGCGGCCGGCCGGAGCCTCGGCACGGCTGCCGCACTCCCTAATAACACCCCGCGGACCCCCGCGAGCCGAACGCTCGCTGCCGCGGGCGACCCGTGCCAAGGCGGACGCGTGACGGCGCGGGAGCCCTCGGCACTATCTCACGGTCACGTATGTAGTCAAATCGTGTAAAATCACCGTTAGTTTATTCATAATATAGGTAATAATTAAATAAATATTAACATCGCGTATATTATTAATAAACACATGTATGTATTTATTTAATAATTAAATAAATATTAACATCGCGTATAATCATGCGCAATACTTCGTGGCCGACCGGGGAACCGGCGAAGGCGGACGCATCGCGGCGCGAGAGCCGTTGGCACTTTGGAAAAATAAATAAATAAATAAATAAATAAATAAATAATAATTCGCCGACCGGGCTCCGGGGGGAGAGGCCGATTTTTGGCCGTTCGTGGCCGACCGGGGAACCGGCGAAGGCGGACGCATCGCGGCGCGAGAGCCGTTGGCACTTTGGAAAAATAAATAAATAAATAAATAAATAAATAAATAAATAAATAAATAAATAATTCGCCGACCGGGCTCCGGGGCAAGAGGCCGAATTTTCGCTCGTTCGGGCCGACCGGGGAACCGGCGAAGGCGGACGCAGCGCGGCGCGAGAGCCGTTGGCACTTTGAAAAAAAAAAAAAAAAAAAAAATTCGCCCACCGGGCTCCGGGGGAAGAGGCCGGCTTTTCGCCGTTCGCGGCCGACCGGGGAACCGGCGAAAGCGGACGCGCTCTCTAACGAGCCCCGCCGGCCGGAGGAAGTGCGCCCTCTGGCGGACACGCCGTTGTAAATGAATGGGGTTTGGCACTTAGTGCATTTTTCGCCCAAGTCGAAGCGCGCTCCGGGCGAGGAGGCCGGATTCTCGCCACCCGTGGCCGGCCGGGGAACCGGCCAAGGCGGACGCGCTCTCTAACGAGCCCCGCCGGCCGGAGGAAGTGCGCCCTCTGGCGGACACGCCGTTGTAAATGAATGGGGTTTGGCACTTGGTGCATTTTTCGCCCAAGTCGAAGCGCGCTCCGGGCGAGGAGGCCGGATTCTCGCCACCCGTGGCCGGCCGGGGAACCGGCGAAGGCGGATAGGCTTTCACGGAGGATCCGCCGGCTGGTCCGCGGGCCGATTAGGGTCCCGCGAGTGAGCGGTGGCGGTCCGGAATCCAGGCCGGCCAGGAGGCACCGCCAGGCGGATAGGCTTTCACGGAGGAGCCGCCGGCTGGTCCGCGGGCCGTTTAGGGTCCCGCGAGTGAGCGGTGGCGGTCCGGAATCCAGGCCGGCCAGGAGGCACCGCCAGGCGGATAGGCTTTCACGGAGGACCCGCCGGCTGGTCCGCGGGCCGTTTAGGGTCCCGCGAGTGAGCGGTCGCGGTCCGGAATCCAGGCCGGCCAGGAGGCACCGCCAGGCGGATAGGCTTTCACGGAGGACCCGCCGGCTGGTCCGCGGGCCGTTTAGGCTCCCGTAAGTTAGCGGTCGCGGTCCGGAATACAGGCCGTCCAGGAGGCACTGCCAGGCGGATACACTCTCTAACGAGCCCCGCCGGCTGGTCCGCCGGGGGAAGTGCGCCCTCTGGCGGACACGCCGTTGTAAATGAATGGGGTTTGGCACTTAGTGCATTTTTCGACCAGCGGCAACGCAGGCTGACGGGCGGCCGCTTCCACGGGCCGGTACTACTCTACGGAGGCGCTAGCCGCCTCCGGTGGGGGCCGTGTGATCTCGCTGGATGCCCGAGGACCTTCCGCGAGGCCCGGCCGCAGCTTTTACGCGCGCCCGGTCCTATTACCTGGTGGAAGCTGGAGGCCGGGGCTCCGCAGCTCGCCGCCCGGGGACCTTCCGCGAGGCCCGGCCGCAGCTTTTACGCACCACCGCTGCTATTCTCTGGCTCCGGCTTCGTCCCGGAGGGTGCTTGGGGAACGGCGGCGCACACCGCGAACGGCCGGTGGCGGTCGGCTGGTGGCGGTCGGCTGGTGGCTGTCGGCTGGTGGCGGTCGGGGGTGGCGCTTGGGGATGGCGCTTGGGGATGGTGGCTGTCGGCTGGTGGCGGTCGGCTGGTGGCGGTCGGCTGGTGGCGGTCGGCTGGTGGCGGTCGGGGGTGGCGCTTGGGGATGGCGCTTGGGGATGGTGGCTGTCGGCTGGTGGCGGTCGGCTGGTGGCGGTCGGGGGGTGGCGGTCGGGGATGGCGCTTGGGGATGGTGGCTGTCGCCTTGTGGCGGTCGGCTGGTGGCGGTCGCCTTGTGGCGGTCGCCTTGTGGCGGTCGGGGATGGCGCTTGGGGATGGTGGCTGTCGCCTTGTGGCGGTCGGCTGGTGGCGGTCGCCTTGTGGCGGTCGCCTTGTGGCGGTCGGGGATGGCGCTTGGGGATGGTGGCTGTCGCCTTGTGGCGGTCGGCTGGTGGCGGTCGGCTGGTGGCGGTCGGGGGGTGGCGGTCGGGGATGGCGCTTGGGGATGGTGGCTGTCGCCTTGTGGCGGTCGGGGGGTGGCGGTCGGGGATGGCGCTTGGGGATGGTGGCTGTCGCCTTGTGGCGGTCGGCTGGTGGCGGTCGGCTGGTGGCGGTCGGCTGGTGGCGGTCGGGGGGTGGCGGTCGGGGGTGGCGCTTGGGGATGGTGGCTGTCGCCTTGTGGCGGTCGGCTGGTGGCGGTCGCCTTGTGGCGGTCGGGGGGCGGCGGTCGGGGGTGGCGCTTGGGGATGGTGGCTGTCGGCTGGTGGCGGTCGGCTGGTGGCGGTCGGCTGGTGGCGGTCGGCTGGTGGCGGTCGGGGGTGGCGCTTGGGGATGGCGCTTGGGGATGGTGGCTGTCGCCTTGTGGCGGTCGGCTGGTGGCGGTCGCCTTGTGGCGGTCGGGGATGGCGCTTGGGGATGGTGGCTGTCGCCTTGTGGCGGTCGCCTTGTGGCGGTCGCCTTGTGGCGGTCGGGGATGGCGCTTGGGGATGGTGGCTGTCGCCTTGTGGCGGTCGGCGGTGGTGGTTTGGGACCGGCGTCCGGCGCAAAGTGCGTGTTGCGCGGGCCGGAGAAAATTTAGGCCAGGGGCCCGCCGCTGGAGAAATTTTTAGGTACCAGGGGTGGATTTTTTTTG
>NW_026061435.1:0-12500 GCF_024217435.2 Syngnathus scovelli
CGGGGCTCGTTAGAGAGCGCGTCCGCTTTCGCCGGTTCCCCGGTCGGCCGCGAACGGCGAAAAGCCGGCCTCTTCCCCCGGAGCCCGGTGGGCGAATTTTTTTTTTTTTTTTTTTTTCAAAGTGCCAACGGCTCTCGCGCCGCGCTGCGTCCGCCTTCGCCGGTTCCCCGGTCGGCCCGAACGAGCGAAAATTCGGCCTCTTGCCCCGGAGCCCGGTCGGCGAATTATTTATTTATTTATTTATTTATTTTTCCAAAGTGCCAACGGCTCTCGCGCCGCGATGCGTCCGCCTTCGCCGGTTCCCCGGTCGGCCACGAACGGCCAAAAATCGGCCTCTCCCCCCGGAGCCCGGTCGGCGAATTATTATTTATTTATTTATTTATTTATTTATTTTTCCAAAGTGCCAACGGCTCTCGCGCCGCGATGCGTCCGCCTTCGCCGGTTCCCCGGTCGGCCACGAAGTATTGCGCATGATTATACGCGATGTTAATATTTATTTAATTATTAAATAAATACATACATGTGTTTATTAATGATATACGCGATGTTAATATTTATTTAATTATTACCTATATTATGAATAAACTAACGGTGATTTTACACGATTTGACTACATACGTGACCGTGATATAGTGCCGAGGGCTCCCGCGCCGTCACGCGTCCGCCTTGGCACGGGTCGCCCGCGGCAGCGAGCGTTCGGCTCGCGGGGGTCCGCGGGGTGTTATTAGGGAGTGCGGCAGCCGTGCCGAGGCTCCGGCCGGCCGCCGGAAGTCCCGCGGGGGAGCGTCGGAGCTCCGCGAGGCCGGCCGGGGAGCCTCTTAGTCATCGCCCGCGCTCGCGGTGGTCCCGGTCGCTTAAAGTGCCACGGGAGGCGTAGCGATGCGAGTGAGTGTGCGCAAAGTGCGAGAGGCGGTGCATTTACGCGCCGTGTCCGCGAGAGGGAGGCAATTCCCCGTTGCGACCTCCGGGAGATCAGCGGGCCGCCGAAAAGGCTCGGCCGGGGTGCCTGGAGCCTCCTCGGGCGTCGAGTTAGGAGGGGGGCGCGCGGAGAACCGGCTGGATGTCCCCTGGAAGCTCAGCGGGCCGTGGGAAAGGCTTGGCCGGGGTGCCGGAAGCCTCGGCCGGCTTAAAAGTGAGGAGGAAAGCGCGCGGAGAACCGGCCGGAGGTCCCCTGGAAGCTCAGCGGGCCGTGGAGAAAGCTTAGCCGGGGTGCCTGGAGCCTCGGCCGGCTTAAAATGTGAGGAGGAAAGCGCGCGGAGAACCGGCCGGAGGTCCCCTGGAAGCTCAGCGGGACGTGGGAAACGCTTGGCCGGGGTGCCGGAAGCCTCGGCCGGCTTAAAAGTGAGGAGGAAAGCGCGCGGAGAACCGGCCGGAGGTCCCCTGGAAGCTCAGCGGGCCGTGGGAAACGCTTGGCCGGGGTGCCGGGAGCCTCGGCCGGCTTAAAACGTGAGGAGGAAAGCACCGGGAGAACCGGCTGGAGGTCTTCTGGAAGCTCAGCGGGCCGCCGAAAACGCGTAGCCGAGGTGCCGGGAGCCTCCTCGGGCGTCAAAAGTGAGGAGCGACGCACCCCCGAGAACCGCCCGGGTCCTCCAGCCACCGTTGAAAAAGACGTCGAGTCAGGCTACCTTAAGAGAGTCACAGTTACTCCCGCCGTTTACCCGCGCGGAGCGTCATCGCCTCCGCGAACCGTCAAAAATAAATAAATTCATAAATAAATAAATGTCAAGTGAGCCTACCTTAAGAGAGTCACAGTTACTCCCGCCGTTTACCCGCGCGGAGCGTCATCGCCTCCGCGAACCGTCAAAAATAAATAAATACATAAATAAATAGATGTCAAGTGAGCCTACCTTAAGAGAGTCACAGTTACTCCCGCCGTTTACCCGCGCGGAGCGTCATCGCCTCCGCGAACCGTCAAAAATAAATAAATACATAAATAAATAGATGTCAAGTGAGCCTACCTTAAGAGAGTCACAGTTACTCCCGCCGTTTACCCGCGCGGAGCGTCATCGCCTCCGCGAACCGTCAAAAATAAATAAATACATAAATAAATAGATGTCAAGTGAGCCTACCTTAAGAGAGTCACAGTTACTCCCGCCGTTTACCCGCGCGGAGCGTCATCGCCTCCGCGAACCGTCAAAAATAAATAAATACATAAATAAATAGATGTCAAGTGAGCCTACCTTAAGAGAGTCACAGTTACTCCCGCCGTTTACCCGCGCGGAGCGTCATCGCCTCCGCGAACCGTCAAAAATAAATAAATACATAAATAAATAGATGTCAAGTGAGCCTACCTTAAGAGAGTCACAGTTACTCCCGCCGTTTACCCGCGCGGAGCGTCATCGCCTCCGCGAACCGTCAAAAATAAATAAATACATAAATAAATAGATGTCAAGTGAGCCTACCTTAAGAGAGTCACAGTTACTCCCGCCGTTTACCCGCGCGGAGCGTCATCGCCTCCGCGAACCGTCAAAAATAAATAAATACATAAATAAATAGATGTCAAGTGAGCCTACCTTAAGAGAGTCACAGTTACTCCCGCCGTTTACCCGCGCGGAGCGTCATCGCCTCCGCGAACCGTCAAAAATAAATAAATACATGAATAAATAGTCAAGTGAGCCTACCTTAAGAGAGTCGTAGTTACTCCCGCCGTTCGGCCGCTTAAAGTGCCACGGGAGGCGTAGCAATGCGAGTGAGTGTGCGCCAAGTGCGAGAGGCGGTGTATTTACTCGCCGTGTCCGCGAGAGGGAGGTAACTCCCCGTTGCGACCTCCGGGAGAGCAACGGGCCGCCGAAAACGCTCAGCCGAGGTGCTGGAAGCCTCGGCCGGCTCTCAAAGCGAGGCGCGAGGCACCGGGAGAACCGGCTGGAGGTACCCTGGAAGCTCAGCGGGCCGTGGGAAACGCTCAGCCGAGGTGCTGGAAGCCTCGGCCGGCTCACAAAGCGAGGCGCGAGGCACCGGGAGAACCGGCTGGAGGTCCCCTGGAAGCTCAGCGGGCCGTGGGAAACGCTCAGCCGAGGTGCTGGAAGCCTCGGCCGGCTCACAAAGCGAGGCGCGAGGCACCGGGAGAACCGGCCGGAGGTCCCCTGGAAGCTCAGCGGGCCGTGGAGAAAGCTTAGCCGGGGTGCCGGAAGCCTCGGCCGGCTTAAAATGTGAGGAGGAAACCGGCTGGACGTCTTCTGGAAGATCAGCGGGCCGTGGAAAATGCTAAGCCGAGGTGCTGGTTGTCGAATAAGGCTCCGCCATCTCGTAGAAGGTGCTAATAAAGTTCATATCCGCTCGGCTGGAGGTAATTGGCCCGCGGACCGGCCGGCGGGACCTCCGTGACAGCCTACCCGCCTGGCGGTGCCTCCTGGCCGGCGTGCATTCCGGGCCGCGACCGCTAACTTACGGGACCATAAATGGCCCGCGGACCAGCTGGCGGGACCTCCGTGACCGCCTATCCGCCTGGCGGTGCCTCCTGGCCGGCCTGGATTCCGGACCGCGACCGCTCACTCGCGGGACCCTAAATGGCCCGCGGACCAGCCGGCGGGACCTCCGTGACAGCCTATCCGCCTCCCGGTGGCTGCTGGCCGGCGCGGATTCCGGGCCGCGACCGCTAACTTACGGGACCCCAATTGGCCCGCGGACCAGCCGGCGGGACCCCCGTGACCGCCTATCCGCCTTGGCCGGTTCCCCGGCCGGCCACGGATGGCGAGAATCCGGCCTCCTCGCCCGGAGCGCTCGTCGGCTTCGGCGAAAAATGCACTAAGTGCCAAACCCCATTCATTTACAATGGCGTGTCCGCCAGAGGGCGCAGTTCCCCCCGCGGACCGGCCGGCGGGACCTCCGTGACAGCCTATCCGCCTGGCGGTGGCTGCGGGCCGGCGCGGATTCCGGGCCGCGACCGCTAACTTACGGGACCCCGATTGGCCCGCGGACCAGCCGGCGGGACCTCCGTGACCGCCTATCCGCCTGCGCTGGTTCCCCGGCCGGCGCGAATTCCGGGCCGCGACCGCTAACTTACGGGACCCCGATTGGCCCGCGGACCAGCCGGCGGGACCTCCGTGACCGCCTATCCGCCTGCGCTGGTTCCCCGGCCGGCGCGAATTCCGGGCCGCGACCGCTAACTTACGGGACCCCGATTGGCCCGCGGACCAGCCGGCGGGACCTCCGTGACCGCCTATCCGCCTGCGCTGGTTCCCCGGCCGGCGCGAATTCCGGGCCGCGACCGCTAACTTACGGGACCCCGATTGGCCCGCGGACCAGCCGGCGGGACCTCCGTGACCGCCTATCCGCCTGCGCTGGTTCCCCGGCCGGCGCGAATTCCGGGCCGCGACCGCTAACTTACGGGACCCCGATTGGCCCGCGGACCAGCCGGCGGGACCTCCGTGACCGCCTATCCGCCTGCGCTGGTTCCCCGGCCGGCGCGAATTCCGGGCCGCGACCGCTAACTTACGGGACCCCGATTGGCCCGCGGACCAGCCGGCGGGACCTCCGTGACCGCCTATCCGCCTGCGCTGGTTCCCCGGCCGGCGCGAATTCCGGGCCGCGACCGCTAACTTACGGGACCCCAATTGGCCCGCGGACCAGCCGGCGGGACCTCCGTGACCGCCTATCCGCCTCCGCTGGTTCCCCGCTCGGCGTGGATTCCGGACCGCGACCGCTAAATTACGGGACCCAAATTGGCCCGCGGACCAGCCGGCGGGACCTCCGTGACCGCCTATCCGCCTTCGCTGGTTCCCCGGTCGGCCACAGATGACGAATATTCGGCCTCTCGCTCTGGAAGTCCTGCCGACTTAGCCGAAAATTTTCTAAGTGCCATCGGCTCTCGCTCGGAAAAGTGTCCGCCTCGTCTGGTTCCCCAGCTCGGCCTCAGAATTCGAAAATTCGGCCTCTCTGAGGTACCAGGGGTAGGCTTTATGTACTTGGTCCCCCCAGTTAGTGTACTCATCACTTTACCCCCCTTTCGCAAAATATAGTCGGCACGTATGTGCAGAACTGTTTATTTTCATTTTAAAAATTTTCTAAGTGCCAGCGGAAGCTGTCACACGAACTGTCCGAGCTACCACGGTGCCCATCCCGGGCAGTGACGGCAAAAGGCCGATGTGTGTTTGATGGAAGTCTGAATAATTTCTAAGTGCCAACGGCTCAACCGCCGTAAAGTGTCCGCCTCGGCTGGTTCTCCCGGTCGGCCCGAACGAGCGAAAATTCGGCCTCTTCCCCTGGAGGTCCGGAACATTTTGGCGAATATTTTCAAAGTGCCAACGGCTGTTCCGCCGTAACGTGTCCGACCCGGCTGGTTCCTCCGGTCGGCCCGAACGAGCGAAAATTCGGCCTCTTCCCCTGGAGGTCCGGACGACTTTGGCGAATATTTTCTAAGTGCGAACGGCTGTTGCGCCGTAACGTGTCCGACCCGGCTGGTTCCTCCGGTCGGCCTGAACGAGCGAAAATTCGGCCTCTTCCCCTGGAGGTCCGGACGACTTTGGCGAATATTTTCAAAGTGCCAACGGCTGTTGGGCCGTAAAGTGTCCGACCCGGCTGGTTCCTCCGGTCGGCCCGAACGAGCGAAAATTCGGCCTCTTCCCCTGGAGGTCCGGAACATTTTGGCGAATATTTTCAAAGTGCCAACGGCTGTTGCGCCGTAACGTGTCCGACCCGGCCGGTTCCTCCGGTCGGCCCGAACGAGCGAAAATTCGGCCTCTTCCCCTGGAGGTCCGGAACATTTTGGCGAATATTTTCAAAGTGCCAACGGCCGTTCCGCCGTAAAGTGTCCGACCCGGCTGGTTCCTCCGGTCGGCCCGAACGAGCGAAAATTCGGCCTCTTCCCCTGGAGGTCCGGACGACTTTGGCGAATATTTTCAAAGTGCCAACGGCTGTTGGGCCGTAAAGTGTCCGACCCGGCTGGTTCCTCCGGTCGGCCCGAACGAGCGAAAATTCGGCCTCTTAACCCTGGAGGTCCGTTCAAGTTTAACGAATAATTTCTAAGTGCTAACGGCTGTTGCGCCGTAACGTGTCCGACCCGGCCGGTTCCTCCGGTCGGCTCCCGAACGAGCGAAAATACGGCCTCTTCCCCTGGAGGTCCGGAACATTTTGGCGAATATTTTCAAAGTGCCAACGGCTGTTGCGCCGTAACGTGTCCGACCCGGCTGGTTCCTCCGGTCGGCCCGAACGAGCGAAAATTCGGCCTCTTCCCCTGGAGGTCCGGAACATTTTGGCGAATATTTTCTAAGTGCCATCGGCTCTTCCGCCGTAAGGTGTCCGACTCGGCCGGTTCCTCCGGTCGGCCCGAACGAGCGAAAATTCGGCCTCTTCCCCTGGAGGTCCTGTCAAGTTTAACGAATATTTTCTAAGTGCCATCGGCTCTTCCGCCGTAAGGTGTCCGACTCGGCCGGTTCCTCCGGTCGGCCTGAACAAGTGAAAATTCGGCCTCTTCCCCTGGAGGTCCGGAACATTTTGGCGAATATTTTCTAAGTGCCATCGGCTCTTCCGCCGTAAGGTGTCCGACTCGGCCGGTTCCTCCGGTCGGCCTGAACGAGCGAAAATTCGGCCTCTTCCCCTGGAGGTCCTGTCAAGTTTAACGAATATTTTCTAAGTGCCATCGGCTCTTCCGCCGTAAAGCGTCCGACTCGGCTGGTTCCCGATGTCGGCCAGAACAAGTGGAAATTCGGCCTCTTCCCCTGGAGGTCAGTTGAAGTTTAACGAATATTTTCAAAGTGCCAACGGCTGCTCCGCCGTAAAGCGTCCGACTCGGCTGGTTCCCGATGTCGGCCAGAACAAGTGAAAATTCGGCCTCTTCCCCTGGAGGTCCGTTCAAGATTAACGAATATTTTCTAAGTGCCAACGGCTGCTCCGCCGTAAAGCGTCCGACTCGGCTGGTTCCCGATGTCGGCCAGAATAAGTGGAAATTCGGCCTCTTCCCCTGGAGGTCCGTTCAAGATTAACGAATATTTTCTAAGTGCCAACGGCTCTTGCGCCGAAAAGCGTCCGACTCGGCTGGTTCCCGATGTCGGCCAGAACAAGTGAAAAATCGGCCTCTTCCCCTGGAGGTCAGTTGAAGTTTAACGAATATTTTCTAAGTGCCATCGGCTCTTCCGCCGTAAGGTGTCCGACTCGGCTGGTTCCCGATGTCGGCCAGAAAAAGTGACAATTCGGCCTCTTCCCCTGGAGGTCCTTTGAAGTTTAGCGAATATTTTCTAAGTGCCAACGGCTCTTGCGCCGAAAAGCGTCCGCCTCGGCTGGTTCCCGCGGTCGGACACAAAATGTG
The DNA here is from genome assembly GCF_024217435.2 of Syngnathus scovelli. NCBI lineage: Eukaryota > Metazoa > Chordata > Actinopteri > Syngnathiformes > Syngnathidae > Syngnathus > Syngnathus scovelli. Next base: position 7,244 of record NW_026061435.1, read on the forward strand.
TCAATTCGGCCTCTCTGAGGTACCAGGGGTAGGCTTTATGTACTTGGTCCCCCCACTTAGTGTACTCATCACTTTACCCCCCTTTCGCAAAATATAGTCGGCACGTATGTGCAGAACTGTTTATTTTCATTTTAAAAATTGTCTAAGTGCCAGCGGAAGCTGTCAAACGAACTGTCCGAGCTACCACGGTGCCCATCCCGGGCAGTGACGGCAAAAGGCCGATGTGTGTTTATGGAAGTCTGAATAATTTCTAAGTGCCAACGGCTCAACCGCCGTAAAGTGTCCGCCTCGGCCGGTTCCCCCGGTCGGCCAGAACGAGTGAAAATTCGGCCTCTTTCCCTGGAGGTCCGGAACATTTTGGCGAATATTTCCTAAGTGCCAACGGCTGGCTCCGCCGTAAAGTGTCCGCCTCGGCTGGTTCCCCCGGTCGGCCAGAACAAGTGAAAATTCGGCCTCTTCCCCTGGAGGTCCGGAACATTTTGGCGAATATTTCCTAAGTGCCAACGGCTGCTCCGCCGTAAAGTGTCCGCCTCGGCCGGTTCACCCGGTCGGCCAGAACAAGTGAAAATTTGGCCTCTTCCCCTGGAGGTCCGGAACATTTTGGCGAATATTTCCTAAGTGCCAACGGCTGCTCCGCCGTAAAGTGTCCGACTCGGCTGGTTCCCCCGGTCGGCCAGAACAAGTGAAAAATCGGCCTCTTCCCCTGGAAGTCCGGCCGACTTAAGGCGAATATTTCCTAAGTGCCAACGGCTGTTCCGCCGTAAAGAGTCCGACTCGGCTGGTTCCCGATATCGGCCAGAACAAGTGAAAATTCGGCCTCTTCCCCTGGAAGTCCGGCCGAGTTAAGGCAAATATTTCCTAAGTGCCAACGGCTGCTCCGCCGTAAAGCGTCCGACTCGGCTGGTTCCCGATGTCGGCCAGAACAAGTGGACATTCGGCCTCTTCCCCTGGAAGTCCGGCCAAGTTTGGCGAATATTTCCTAAGTGCCAACGGCTGCTCCGCCGTAAAGTGTCCGACTCGGCTGGTTCCCGATGTCGGCCAGAACAAGTGAATATTCGGCCTCTTCCCCTGGAGGTCCGGAACATTTTGGCAAATATTTCCTAAGTGCCAACGGCTGCTCCGCCGTAAAGAGTCCGACTCGGCTGGTTCCCGATGTCGGCCAGAACAAGTGAAAATTCGGCCTCTTCCCCTGGAAGTCCGGCCGAGTTCGGCGAATATTTCCTAAGTGCCAACGGCTGTTCCGCCGTAAAGAGTCCGACTCGGCTGGTTCCCGATGTCGGCCAGAACAAGTGAAAATTCGGCCTCTTCCCCTGGAGGTCCGTTCAAGATTAACGAATATTTTCTAAGTGCCAACGGCTCTTGCGCCGAAAAGCGTCCGACTCGGCTGGTTCCCGATGTCGGCCAGAACAAGTGAAAATTCGGCCTCTTCCCCTGGAGGTCCGTTCAAGATTAACGAATATTTTCTAAGTGCCAACGGCTGCTCCGCCGTAAAGCGTCCGCTTCGGCTGGTTCCCGATGTCGGCCAGAACAAGTGAAAATTCGGCCTCTTCCCCTGGAGGTCCGTTCAAGATTAACGAATATTTTCTAAGTGCCAACGGCTCTTGCGCCGAAAAGCGTCCGCCTCGGCTGGTTCCCGATGTCGGCCAGAACAAGTGAAAATTCGGCCTCTTCCCCTGGAGGTCCGTTCACGATTAACGAATATTTTCTAAGTGCCAACGGCTCTTGCGCCGAAAAGCGTCCGCCTCGGCTGGTTCCCGATGTCGGCCAGAACAAGTGAAAATTCGGCCTCTTCCCCTGGAGGTCCGTTCAAGATTAACGAATATTTTCTAAGTGCCAACGGCTCTTGCGCCGAAAAGCGTCCGCCTCGGCTGGTTCCCGCGGTCGGACACAAAATGTGTCAATTCGGCCTCTCTGAGGTACCAGGGGTGGGCTTTATGTACTTGGTCCCCCCACTTAGTGTACTCATCACTTTACCCCCATTTCGCAAAATATAGTCGGCACGTATGTGCAGAACTGTTTATTTTCATTTTAAAAATTGTCTAAGTGCCAGCGGAAGCTGTCACGCGAACTGTCCGAGCTACCACGGTGCCCATCCCGGGCAGTGACGGCAAAAGGCCGATGTGTGTTTGATGGAAGTCTGAATAATTTCTAAGTGCCAACGGCTCAACCGCCGTAAAGTGTCCGCCTCGGCTGGTTCTCCCGGTCGGCCCGAACGAGCGAAAATTCGGCCTCTTCCCCTGGAGGTCCGGAACATTTTGGCGAATATTTCCTAAGTGCCAACGGCTGCTCCGCCGTAAAGTGTCCGCCTCGGCTGGTTCCCCCGGTCGGCCAGAACAAGTGAAAATTCGGCCTCTTCCCCTGGAGGTCCGGAACATTTTGGCGAATATTTCCTAAGTGCCAACGGCTGCTCCGCCGTAAAGTGTCCGCCTCGGCCGGTTCACCCGGTCGGCCAGAACAAGTGAAAATTTGGCCTCTTCCCCTGGAGGTCCGGAACATTTTGGCGAATATTTCCTAAGTGCCAACGGCTGCTCCGCCGTAAAGTGTCCGCCTCGGCCGGTTCACCCGGTCGGCCAGAACAAGTGAAAATTTGGCCTCTTCCCCTGGAGGTCCGGAACATTTTGGCGAATATTTCCTAAGTGCCAACGGCTGCTCCGCCGTAAAGTGTCCGACTCGGCTGGTTCCCCCGGTCGGCCAGAACAAGTGAAAAATCGGCCTCTTCCCCTGGAAGTCCGGCCGAGTTAAGGCAAATATTTCCTAAGTGCCAACGGCTGCTCAGCCTTAAAGTGTCCGACTCGGCTGGTTCCCGATGTCGGCCAGAACAAGTGAAAATCCGGCCTCTTCCCTGGAAGTCCGGCCGAGTTAAGGCAAATATTTCCTAAGTGCCAACGGCTGCTCAGCCTTTAAGTGTCCGACTCGGCTGGTTCCCGATGTTGGCCAGAACAAGTGAAAATCCGGCCTCTTCCCCTGGAAGTCCGGCCGAGTTAAGGCAAATATTTCCTAAGTGCCAAGGGCTGCTCAGCCTTAAAGGGCCCGACTCGTCTGGTTCCCGATGTCGGCCAGAACAAGTGACAATTCGGCCTCTTCCCCTGGAGGTCTTTTCAAGTTTAACGAATATTTTCTAAGTGCCGACGGCTGCTCCGCCTTAAAGCGTCCGACTCGGCTGGTTCCCGATGTCGGCCAGAACAAGTGACAATTCGGCCTCTTCCCCTGGAGGTCCTTTCAAGTTTAACGAATATTTTCTAAGTGCCAACGGCTGCTCCGCCTTAAAGCGTCCGACTCGGCTGGTTCCCGATGTCGGCCAGAACAGGTGAAAATTCGGCCTCTTCCCCTGGAGGTCCGTTCAAGTTTGGCGAATATTTTCTAAGTGCCAACGGCTGCTCCGCCTTAAAGTGTCCGACTCGGCTGGTTCCCGATGTCGGGCAGAACAAGTGACAATTCGGCCTCTTCCCCTGGAAGTCCGGCCGAGTTTGGCGAATATTTTCTAAGTGCCAACGGCTGCTCCGCCGTAAAGAGTCCGACTCGGCTGGTTCCCGATGTCGGCCAGAACAAGTGACAATTCGGCCTCTTCCCCTGGAGGTCCTTTGAAGTTTAGCGAATATTTTCTAAGTTCCAACGGCTCTTGCGCCGAAAAGCGTCCGACTCGGCTGGTTCCCGATGTCGGCCAGAACAGGTGAAAATTCGGCCTCTTCCCCTGGAGGTCCGTTCAAGTTTGGCGAATATTTTCTAAGTGCCAACGGCTGCTCCGCCTTAAAGTGTCCGACTCGGCTGGTTCCCGATGTCGGGCAGAACAAGTGACAATTCGGCCTCTTCCCCTGGAAGTCCGGCCGAGTTTGGCGAATATTTTCTAAGTGCCAACGGCTGCTCCGCCGTAAAGAGTCCGACTCGGCTGGTTCCCGATGTCGGCCAGAAAAAGTGACAATTCGGCCTCTTCCCCTGGAGGTCCTTTGAAGTTTAGCGAATATTTTCTAAGTGCCAACGGCTCTTGCGCCGAAAAGCGTCCGCCTCGGCTGGTTCCCGCGGTCGGCCGTAATAGGCGAAAATTCGGCCTCTTCCCCTGGAGCGACCTCCAAATTTGGGCGAAATTTTTCTAAGTGCCTAAAGGTACCAGGGGTTTGGGTACCAGGGGTGCAGTACGAACTGGTCTTTTGTCAACCCATGTACTTTTTCTAGAGTACATGGGTTGGTCCCCCCACTTAGTGTACTCATCACTTTACCCCCCTTTCGCAAAATATAGTCAGAACGAGCATGGGGGACGCAATTGTTTTCCATGCAAATCAATTGGGCCTGGTCCGAGCGCTGGTAACGGCCGCCAGCAAGCGTCCCCTGCTCGGATAGCAGAACTGAAGAAGGCACGGCACTTCCAGAGAGAGAGAGAAAATTTTCTAAGTGCCACATTTCTCAAAAATTTTCAAAGTGCCACATTTCTCAAAAATTTTCAAAGTGCCACATTTCTCAAAAATTTTCAAAGTGCCACATCTCTCAAAAATGTTCAAAGTGCCACATCTCTGAAAAACTTTCTAAGTGCCACATCTCTGAAAAACTTTCTAAGTGCCACATCTCTGAAAAACTTTCTAAGTGCCACATCTCTGAAAAATTTTCTAAGTGCCACAGCACGGCTGTGAAATATTCAAAGTCCTACAGGCATTGGCAGAATCCGCGGACGGCCGTCTGCTCCCGGCGGCCGCCGCGAAGCTACTACCCCCTCCCGGGGACGGCTGTCTGCTCCCGGCAGCCGTCCTTACCCCCCTCCCCCGTTTGCACCGCCTGAAGTTAGACCCGCCTTGGTAGGGCCCCCACCGGCCCCGGCTCGCCGGCGTTGGGTGGACGGTTCCTGCCCACTTGCGGGTCCCGGTCGCTTGGCAACCGACCGGGGAGGACCAGCCGCCTCCTTAAACACAGGCTGGAAGGGAAATCCGATCAAGCTACGGAGGACCGGCCGCCTCCTTAAACACAGGCCGGAAGGGAAATCCGATCAAGCTACGGAGGACCGGTCGCCTCCCTAAACACAGGCTGGGCAAAAATCTGCGAATGGGCCCGTCAAGGGTAGTGGGTCATCCAAGGAGGGAGGTACCGGCCGCCTCCTTAAACACAGGCCGGGCAAAAATCTGCGAATGGCCCGTCAAGGGTAGAAGGTCATCCAAGGAGGGAGGTACCGGCCGCCTCCTTAAACACAGGCCGGGCAAAAATCTGCGAATGGCCCGTCAAGGGTAGAAGGTCATCCAAGGAGGGAGGTACCGGCCGCCTCCTTAAACACAGG
>NW_026061435.1:25000-31482 GCF_024217435.2 Syngnathus scovelli
GACCGCCACAAGGCGACAGCCACCATCCCCAAGCGCCATCCCCGACCGCCACAAGGCGACCGCCACAAGGCGACCGCCACCAGCCGACCGCCACAAGGCGACAGCCACCATCCCCAAGCGCCATCCCCGACCGCCACAAGGCGACCGCCACAAGGCGACCGCCACCAGCCGACCGCCACAAGGCGACAGCCACCATCCCCAAGCGCCATCCCCGACCGCCACCCCCCGACCGCCACCAGCCGACCGCCACCAGCCGACAGCCACCATCCCCAAGCGCCATCCCCAAGCGCCACCCCCGACCGCCACCAGCCGACCGCCACCAGCCGACCGCCACCAGCCGACCGCCACCAGCCGACAGCCACCATCCCCAAGCGCCATCCCCAAGCGCCACCCCCGACCGCCACCAGCCGACAGCCACCAGCCGACCGCCACCAGCCGACCGCCACCGGCCGTTCGCGGTGTGCGCCGCCGTTCCCCAAGCACCCTCCGGGACGAAGCCGGAGCCAGAGAATAGCAGCGGTGGTGCGTAAAAGCTGCGGCCGGGCCTCGCGGAAGGTCCCCGGGCGGCGAGCTGCGGAGCCCCGGCCTCCAGCTTCCACCAGGTAATAGGACCGGGCGCGCGTAAAAGCTGCGGCCGGGCCTCGCGGAAGGTCCTCGGGCATCCAGCGAGATCACACGGCCCCCACCGGAGGCGGCTAGCGCCTCCGTAGAGTAGTACCGGCCCGTGGAAGCGGCCGCCCGTCAGCCTGCGTTGCCGCTGGTCGAAAAATGCACTAAGTGCCAAACCCCATTCATTTACAACGGCGTGTCCGCCAGAGGGCGCACTTCCCCCGGCGGACCAGCCGGCGGGGCTCGTTAGAGAGTGTATCCGCCTGGCAGTGCCTCCTGGACGGCCTGTATTCCGGACCGCGACCGCTAACTTACGGGAGCCTAAACGGCCCGCGGACCAGCCGGCGGGTCCTCCGTGAAAGCCTATCCGCCTGGCGGTGCCTCCTGGCCGGCCTGGATTCCGGACCGCGACCGCTCACTCGCGGGACCCTAAACGGCCCGCGGACCAGCCGGCGGGTCCTCCGTGAAAGCCTATCCGCCTGGCGGTGCCTCCTGGCCGGCCTGGATTCCGGACCGCCACCGCTCACTCGCGGGACCCTAAACGGCCCGCGGACCAGCCGGCGGCTCCTCCGTGAAAGCCTATCCGCCTGGCGGTGCCTCCTGGCCGGCCTGGATTCCGGACCGCCACCGCTCACTCGCGGGACCCTAATCGGCCCGCGGACCAGCCGGCGGATCCTCCGTGAAAGCCTATCCGCCTTCGCCGGTTCCCCGGCCGGCCACGGGTGGCGAGAATCCGGCCTCCTCGCCCGGAGCGCGCTTCGACTTGGGCGAAAAATGCACCAAGTGCCAAACCCCATTCATTTACAACGGCGTGTCCGCCAGAGGGCGCACTTCCTCCGGCCGGCGGGGCTCGTTAGAGAGCGCGTCCGCCTTGGCCGGTTCCCCGGCCGGCCACGGGTGGCGAGAATCCGGCCTCCTCGCCCGGAGCGCGCTTCGACTTGGGCGAAAAATGCACTAAGTGCCAAACCCCATTCATTTACAACGGCGTGTCCGCCAGAGGGCGCACTTCCTCCGGCCGGCGGGGCTCGTTAGAGAGCGCGTCCGCTTTCGCCGGTTCCCCGGTCGGCCGCGAACGGCGAAAAGCCGGCCTCTTCCCCCGGAGCCCGGTGGGCGAATTTTTTTTTTTTTTTTTTTTTCAAAGTGCCAACGGCTCTCGCGCCGCGCTGCGTCCGCCTTCGCCGGTTCCCCGGTCGGCCCGAACGAGCGAAAATTCGGCCTCTTGCCCCGGAGCCCGGTCGGCGAATTATTTATTTATTTATTTATTTATTTTTCCAAAGTGCCAACGGCTCTCGCGCCGCGATGCGTCCGCCTTCGCCGGTTCCCCGGTCGGCCACGAACGGCCAAAAATCGGCCTCTCCCCCCGGAGCCCGGTCGGCGAATTATTATTTATTTATTTATTTATTTATTTATTTTTCCAAAGTGCCAACGGCTCTCGCGCCGCGATGCGTCCGCCTTCGCCGGTTCCCCGGTCGGCCACGAAGTATTGCGCATGATTATACGCGATGTTAATATTTATTTAATTATTAAATAAATACATACATGTGTTTATTAATGATATACGCGATGTTAATATTTATTTAATTATTACCTATATTATGAATAAACTAACGGTGATTTTACACGATTTGACTACATACGTGACCGTGATATAGTGCCGAGGGCTCCCGCGCCGTCACGCGTCCGCCTTGGCACGGGTCGCCCGCGGCAGCGAGCGTTCGGCTCGCGGGGGTCCGCGGGGTGTTATTAGGGAGTGCGGCAGCCGTGCCGAGGCTCCGGCCGGCCGCCGGAAGTCCCGCGGGGGAGCGTCGGAGCTCCGCGAGGCCGGCCGGGGAGCCTCTTAGTCATCGCCCGCGCTCGCGGTGGTCCCGGTCGCTTAAAGTGCCACGGGAGGCGTAGCGATGCGAGTGAGTGTGCGCAAAGTGCGAGAGGCGGTGCATTTACGCGCCGTGTCCGCGAGAGGGAGGCAATTCCCCGTTGCGACCTCCGGGAGATCAGCGGGCCGCCGAAAAGGCTCGGCCGGGGTGCCTGGAGCCTCCTCGGGCGTCGAGTTAGGAGGGGGGCGCGCGGAGAACCGGCTGGATGTCCCCTGGAAGCTCAGCGGGCCGTGGGAAAGGCTTGGCCGGGGTGCCGGAAGCCTCGGCCGGCTTAAAAGTGAGGAGGAAAGCGCGCGGAGAACCGGCCGGAGGTCCCCTGGAAGCTCAGCGGGCCGTGGAGAAAGCTTAGCCGGGGTGCCTGGAGCCTCGGCCGGCTTAAAATGTGAGGAGGAAAGCGCGCGGAGAACCGGCCGGAGGTCCCCTGGAAGCTCAGCGGGACGTGGGAAACGCTTGGCCGGGGTGCCGGAAGCCTCGGCCGGCTTAAAAGTGAGGAGGAAAGCGCGCGGAGAACCGGCCGGAGGTCCCCTGGAAGCTCAGCGGGCCGTGGGAAACGCTTGGCCGGGGTGCCGGGAGCCTCGGCCGGCTTAAAACGTGAGGAGGAAAGCACCGGGAGAACCGGCTGGAGGTCTTCTGGAAGCTCAGCGGGCCGCCGAAAACGCGTAGCCGAGGTGCCGGGAGCCTCCTCGGGCGTCAAAAGTGAGGAGCGACGCACCCCCGAGAACCGCCCGGGTCCTCCAGCCACCGTTGAAAAAGACGTCGAGTCAGGCTACCTTAAGAGAGTCACAGTTACTCCCGCCGTTTACCCGCGCGGAGCGTCATCGCCTCCGCGAACCGTCAAAAATAAATAAATTCATAAATAAATAAATGTCAAGTGAGCCTACCTTAAGAGAGTCACAGTTACTCCCGCCGTTTACCCGCGCGGAGCGTCATCGCCTCCGCGAACCGTCAAAAATAAATAAATACATAAATAAATAGATGTCAAGTGAGCCTACCTTAAGAGAGTCACAGTTACTCCCGCCGTTTACCCGCGCGGAGCGTCATCGCCTCCGCGAACCGTCAAAAATAAATAAATACATAAATAAATAGATGTCAAGTGAGCCTACCTTAAGAGAGTCACAGTTACTCCCGCCGTTTACCCGCGCGGAGCGTCATCGCCTCCGCGAACCGTCAAAAATAAATAAATACATAAATAAATAGATGTCAAGTGAGCCTACCTTAAGAGAGTCACAGTTACTCCCGCCGTTTACCCGCGCGGAGCGTCATCGCCTCCGCGAACCGTCAAAAATAAATAAATACATAAATAAATAGATGTCAAGTGAGCCTACCTTAAGAGAGTCACAGTTACTCCCGCCGTTTACCCGCGCGGAGCGTCATCGCCTCCGCGAACCGTCAAAAATAAATAAATACATAAATAAATAGATGTCAAGTGAGCCTACCTTAAGAGAGTCACAGTTACTCCCGCCGTTTACCCGCGCGGAGCGTCATCGCCTCCGCGAACCGTCAAAAATAAATAAATACATAAATAAATAGATGTCAAGTGAGCCTACCTTAAGAGAGTCACAGTTACTCCCGCCGTTTACCCGCGCGGAGCGTCATCGCCTCCGCGAACCGTCAAAAATAAATAAATACATAAATAAATAGATGTCAAGTGAGCCTACCTTAAGAGAGTCACAGTTACTCCCGCCGTTTACCCGCGCGGAGCGTCATCGCCTCCGCGAACCGTCAAAAATAAATAAATACATGAATAAATAGTCAAGTGAGCCTACCTTAAGAGAGTCGTAGTTACTCCCGCCGTTCGGCCGCTTAAAGTGCCACGGGAGGCGTAGCAATGCGAGTGAGTGTGCGCCAAGTGCGAGAGGCGGTGTATTTACTCGCCGTGTCCGCGAGAGGGAGGTAACTCCCCGTTGCGACCTCCGGGAGAGCAACGGGCCGCCGAAAACGCTCAGCCGAGGTGCTGGAAGCCTCGGCCGGCTCTCAAAGCGAGGCGCGAGGCACCGGGAGAACCGGCTGGAGGTACCCTGGAAGCTCAGCGGGCCGTGGGAAACGCTCAGCCGAGGTGCTGGAAGCCTCGGCCGGCTCACAAAGCGAGGCGCGAGGCACCGGGAGAACCGGCTGGAGGTCCCCTGGAAGCTCAGCGGGCCGTGGGAAACGCTCAGCCGAGGTGCTGGAAGCCTCGGCCGGCTCACAAAGCGAGGCGCGAGGCACCGGGAGAACCGGCCGGAGGTCCCCTGGAAGCTCAGCGGGCCGTGGAGAAAGCTTAGCCGGGGTGCCGGAAGCCTCGGCCGGCTTAAAATGTGAGGAGGAAACCGGCTGGACGTCTTCTGGAAGATCAGCGGGCCGTGGAAAATGCTAAGCCGAGGTGCTGGTTGTCGAATAAGGCTCCGCCATCTCGTAGAAGGTGCTAATAAAGTTCATATCCGCTCGGCTGGAGGTAATTGGCCCGCGGACCGGCCGGCGGGACCTCCGTGACAGCCTACCCGCCTGGCGGTGCCTCCTGGCCGGCGTGCATTCCGGGCCGCGACCGCTAACTTACGGGACCATAAATGGCCCGCGGACCAGCTGGCGGGACCTCCGTGACCGCCTATCCGCCTGGCGGTGCCTCCTGGCCGGCCTGGATTCCGGACCGCGACCGCTCACTCGCGGGACCCTAAATGGCCCGCGGACCAGCCGGCGGGACCTCCGTGACAGCCTATCCGCCTCCCGGTGGCTGCTGGCCGGCGCGGATTCCGGGCCGCGACCGCTAACTTACGGGACCCCAATTGGCCCGCGGACCAGCCGGCGGGACCCCCGTGACCGCCTATCCGCCTTGGCCGGTTCCCCGGCCGGCCACGGATGGCGAGAATCCGGCCTCCTCGCCCGGAGCGCTCGTCGGCTTCGGCGAAAAATGCACTAAGTGCCAAACCCCATTCATTTACAATGGCGTGTCCGCCAGAGGGCGCAGTTCCCCCCGCGGACCGGCCGGCGGGACCTCCGTGACAGCCTATCCGCCTGGCGGTGGCTGCGGGCCGGCGCGGATTCCGGGCCGCGACCGCTAACTTACGGGACCCCGATTGGCCCGCGGACCAGCCGGCGGGACCTCCGTGACCGCCTATCCGCCTGCGCTGGTTCCCCGGCCGGCGCGAATTCCGGGCCGCGACCGCTAACTTACGGGACCCCGATTGGCCCGCGGACCAGCCGGCGGGACCTCCGTGACCGCCTATCCGCCTGCGCTGGTTCCCCGGCCGGCGCGAATTCCGGGCCGCGACCGCTAACTTACGGGACCCCGATTGGCCCGCGGACCAGCCGGCGGGACCTCCGTGACCGCCTATCCGCCTGCGCTGGTTCCCCGGCCGGCGCGAATTCCGGGCCGCGACCGCTAACTTACGGGACCCCGATTGGCCCGCGGACCAGCCGGCGGGACCTCCGTGACCGCCTATCCGCCTGCGCTGGTTCCCCGGCCGGCGCGAATTCCGGGCCGCGACCGCTAACTTACGGGACCCCGATTGGCCCGCGGACCAGCCGGCGGGACCTCCGTGACCGCCTATCCGCCTGCGCTGGTTCCCCGGCCGGCGCGAATTCCGGGCCGCGACCGCTAACTTACGGGACCCCGATTGGCCCGCGGACCAGCCGGCGGGACCTCCGTGACCGCCTATCCGCCTGCGCTGGTTCCCCGGCCGGCGCGAATTCCGGGCCGCGACCGCTAACTTACGGGACCCCAATTGGCCCGCGGACCAGCCGGCGGGACCTCCGTGACCGCCTATCCGCCTCCGCTGGTTCCCCGCTCGGCGTGGATTCCGGACCGCGACCGCTAAATTACGGGACCCAAATTGGCCCGCGGACCAGCCGGCGGGACCTCCGTGACCGCCTATCCGCCTTCGCTGGTTCCCCGGTCGGCCACAGATGACGAATATTCGGCCTCTCGCTCTGGAAGTCCTGCCGACTTAGCCGAAAATTTTCTAAGTGCCATCGGCTCTCGCTCGGAAAAGTGTCCGCCTCGTCTGGTTCCCCAGCTCGGCCTCA
>NW_026061436.1:10000-31469 GCF_024217435.2 Syngnathus scovelli
GCGGGCCCCTGGCCTAAATTTTCTCCGGCCCGCGCAACACGCACTTTGCGCCGGACGCCGGTCCCAAACCACCACCGCCGACCGCCACAAGGCGACAGCCACCATCCCCAAGCGCCATCCCCGACCGCCACAAGGCGACCGCCACCAGCCGACCGCCACAAGGCGACAGCCACCATCCCCAAGCGCCACCAGCCGACCGCCACCAGCCGACCGCCACAAGGCGACAGCCACCAACCCCAAGCGCCACCCCCGACCGCCACCAGCCGACCGCCACCAGCCGACCGCCACAAGGCGACAGCCACCATCCCCAAGCGCCACCCCCGACCGCCACCAGCCGACCGCCACCAGCCGACCGCCAGCAGCCGACCGCCACAAGGCGACAGCCACCATCCCCAAGCGCCACCCCCGACCGCCACCCCCCGACCGCCACCAGCCGACCGCCACCAGCCGACCGCCACAAGGCGACAGCCACCATCCCCAAGCGCCACCCCCGACCGCCACCCCCCGACCGCCACCAGCCGACCGCCACCAGCCGACCGCCACAAGGCGACAGCCACCATCCCCAAGCGCCACCCCCGACCGCCACCAGCCGACCGCCACCAGCCGACCGCCACCAGCCGACCGCCACAAGGCGACAGCCACCATCCCCAAGCGCCACCCCCGACCGCCACCCCCCGACCGCCACCAGCCGACCGCCACCAGCCGACCGCCACAAGGCGACAGCCACCATCCCCAAGCGCCACCCCCGACCGCCACCAGCCGACCGCCACCAGCCGACCGCCACAAGGCGACAGCCACCATCCCCAAGCGCCACCCCCGACCGCCACCAGCCGACCGCCACCAGCCGACCGCCACCAGCCGACCGCCACAAGGCGACAGCCACCATCCCCAAGCGCCACCCCCGACCGCCACCCCCCGACCGCCACCAGCCGACCGCCACCAGCCGACCGCCACAAGGCGACAGCCACCATCCCCAAGCGCCACCCCCGACCGCCACCCCCCGACCGCCACCAGCCGACCGCCACCAGCCGACCGCCACAAGGCGACAGCCACCATCCCCAAGCGCCATCCCCGACCGCCACAAGGCGACCGCCACCAGCCGACCGCCACCAGCCGACAGCCACCATCCCCAAGCGCCATCCCCAAGCGCCACCAGCCGACCGCCACCAGCCGACAGCCACCATCCCCAAGCGCCATCCCCAAGCGCCACCCCCGACCGCCACCAGCCGACCGCCACCAGCCGACCGCCACCGGCCGACCGCCACCGGCCGTTCGCGGTGTGCGCCGCCGTTCCCCAAGCACCCTCCGGGACGAAGCCGGAGCCAGAGAATAGCAGCGGCCGTGCGTAAAAGCTGCGGCCGGGCCTCGCGGAGGGTCCCCGGGCAGCGAGCTGCCGAGCCCCGGCCTCCAGCTTCCACCAGGTAATAGGACCGGGCGCGCGCAAAAGCTGCGGCCGGGCCTGGCGGAAGGTCCTCGGGCATCCAGCGAGATCACACGGCCCCCACCGGAGGCGGCTAGCGCCTCCGTAGAGTAGTGCCGGCCCGCGGAAGCGGCCGCCCGTCAGCCTGCGTTGCCGCTGGTCGAAAAATGCACAAAGTGCCAAACCCCATTCATTTACAACGGCGTGTCCGCCAGAGGGCGCACTTCCCCCGGCGGACCAGCCGGCGGCTCCTCCGTGAAAGCCTATCCGCCTGGCGGTGGCTCCGGGCCGGCCTGGATTCCGGACCGCCACCGCTCACTCGCGGGACCCTAATCGGCCCGCGGACCAGCCGGCGGGACCTCCGTGAAAGCCTATCCGCCTGGCGGTGCCTCCTGGCCGGCCTGGATTCCGGACCGCCACCGCTCACTCGCGGGACCCTAATCGGCCCGCGGACCAGCCGGCGGATCCTCCGTGAAAGCCTATCCGCCTTCGCCGGTTCCCCGGCCGGCCACGGGTGGCGAGAATCCGGCCTCCTCGCCCGGAGCGCGCTTCGACTTGGGCGAAAAATGCACCAAGTGCCAAACCCCATTCATTTACAACGGCGTGTCCGCCAGAGGGCGCACTTCCTCCGGCCGGCGGGGCTCGTTAGAGAGCGCGTCCGCCTTGGCCGGTTCCCCGGCCGGCCACGGGTGGCGAGAATCCGGCCTCCTCGCCCGGAGCGCGCTTCGACTTGGGCGAAAAATGCACTAAGTGCCAAACCCCATTCATTTACAACGGCGTGTCCGCCAGAGGGCGCACTTCCTCCGGCCGGCGGGGCTCGTTAGAGAGCGCGTCCGCTTTCGCCGGTTCCCCGGTCGGCCGCGAACGGCGAAAAGCCGGCCTCTTCCCCCGGAGCCCGGTGGGCGAATTTTTTTTTTTTTTTTTTTTTTTTTTTTCAAAGTGCCAACGGCTCTCGCGCCGCGCTGCGTCCGCCTTCGCCGGTTCCCCGGTCGGCCCGAACGAGCGAAAATTCGGCCTCTTGCCCCGGAGCCCGGTCGGCGAATTATTTATTTATTTATTTATTTATTTATTTATTTTTCCAAAGTGCCAACGGCTCTCGCGCCGCGATGCGTCCGCCTTCGCCGGTTCCCCGGTCGGCCACGAACGGCCAAAAATCGGCCTCTCCCCCCGGAGCCCGGTCGGCGAATTATTATTTATTTATTTATTTATTTATTTATTTTTCCAAAGTGCCAACGGCTCTCGCGCCGCGATGCGTCCGCCTTCGCCGGTTCCCCGGTCGGCCACGAAGTATTGCGCATGATTATACGCGATGTTAATATTTATTTAATTATTAAATAAATACATACATGTGTTTATTAATGATATACGCGATGTTAATATTTATTTAATTATTACCTATATTATGAATAAACTAACGGTGATTTTACACGATTTGACTACATACGTGACCGTGATATAGTGCCGAGGGCTCCCGCGCCGTCACGCGTCCGCCTTGGCACGGGTCGCCCGCGGCAGCGAGCGTTCGGCTCGCGGGGGTCCGCGGGGTGTTATTAGGGAGTGCGGCAGCCGTGCCGAGGCTCCGGCCGGCCGCCGGAAGTCCCGCGGGGGAGCGTCGGAGCTCCGCGAGGCCGGCCGGGGAGCCTCTTAGTCATCGCCCGCGCTCGCGGTGGTCCCGGTCGCTTAAAGTGCCACGGGAGGCGTAGCGATGCGAGTGAGTGTGCGCAAAGTGCGAGAGGCGGTGCATTTACGCGCCGTGTCCGCGAGAGGGAGGCAATTCCCCGTTGCGACCTCCGGGAGATCAGCGGGCCGCCGAAAAGGCTCGGCCGGGGTGCCTGGAGCCTCCTCGGGCGTCGAGTTAGGAGGGGGGCGCGCGGAGAACCGGCTGGATGTCCCCTGGAAGCTCAGCGGGCCGTGGGAAAGGCTTGGCCGGGGTGCCGGAAGCCTCGGCCGGCTTAAAAGTGAGGAGGAAAGCGCGCGGAGAACCGGCCGGAGGTCCCCTGGAAGCTCAGCGGGCCGTGGAGAAAGCTTAGCCGGGGTGCCTGGAGCCTCGGCCGGCTTAAAATGTGAGGAGGAAAGCGCGCGGAGAACCGGCCGGAGGTCCCCTGGAAGCTCAGCGGGACGTGGGAAACGCTTGGCCGGGGTGCCGGAAGCCTCGGCCGGCTTAAAAGTGAGGAGGAAAGCGCGCGGAGAACCGGCCGGAGGTCCCCTGGAAGCTCAGCGGGCCGTGGGAAACGCTTGGCCGGGGTGCCGGGAGCCTCGGCCGGCTTAAAACGTGAGGAGGAAAGCACCGGGAGAACCGGCTGGAGGTCTTCTGGAAGCTCAGCGGGCCGCCGAAAACGCGTAGCCGAGGTGCCGGGAGCCTCCTCGGGCGTCAAAAGTGAGGAGCGACGCACCCCCGAGAACCGCCCGGGTCCTCCAGCCACCGTTGAAAAAGACGTCGAGTCAGGCTACCTTAAGAGAGTCACAGTTACTCCCGCCGTTTACCCGCGCGGAGCGTCATCGCCTCCGCGAACCGTCAAAAATAAATAAATACATAAATAAATGTCAAGTGAGCCTACCTTAAGAGAGTCGTAGTTACTCCCGCCGTTTGGCCGCTCAAAGTGTCATCGGAAGCGGACCCACGCAAGTAAGTGTGCGCAAAGTGCGAGAGGTGGTGTTTTTACTCGCCGCGTCCGCCAGAGGGAGGCAATTCCCCGCCGCGGCGGCACCGGCAGCTTCCGAGCGTCTCCCCGAGCGCTCGGAAGTCCGTGCGGGGGGGAGATGAGAGCCGTGCGAGGTACCAGGTGGAGCCGGACGGCGCGGTGCTTCCAAGCAGCCGATCCGCTGGGCTTGGAGCTATTTTCGGCCACTTGGCGCGCGAGCACGGCCTCCCGGGTGGTGCCGGGGGGTGGTGCGTGAGCGCGCCGGCCGCTGGAAGTCCCGCGGAGGAGCGCCGGAGCTCCGCGAGGCCGGCCGGGGAGCCTCTTAGTCGTCACCCGGGGCCGCCGGAGCACCGGGGGGTGGTGCGCGAGCGCGCCGGCCGCCGGAGGTCCCGCGGAGGAGCGTCGGAGCTCCGCGAGGCCGGGGAGCCTCTCGGTAATCACCCGGGGCCGGCGGAGCGTTATTCGGCCGCTCTGCGCGCGCGCGCACGGCCTCCCGGCGGTGCCGGGGGGTGGTGCGCGAGCGCGCCGGCCGCCGGAGGTCCCGCGGAGGAGCGTCGGAGCTCCGCGAGGCCGGGGAGCCTCTCGGTAATCACCCGGGGCCGGCGGAGCGTTATTCGGCCGCTCTGCGCGCGCGCGCGCACGGCCTCCCGGCGCCTCCGCGAACCGCCAAAATAAATGTCAAGTGAGCCTACCTTAAGAGAGTCACAGTTACTCCCGCCGTTTACCCGCGCGGAGCGTCATCGCCTCCGCGAACCGTCAAAAATAAATAAGTACATAAATGAATAAATGTCAAGTGAGCCTACCTTAAGAGAGTCACAGTTACTCCCGCCGTTTACCCGCGCGGAGCGTCATCGCCTCCGCGAACCGTCAAAAATAAATAAATACATAAGTAAATAGATGTCAAGTGAGCCTACCTTAAGAGAGTCACAGTTACTCCCGCCGTTTACCCGCGCGGAGCGTCATCGCCTCCGCGAACCGTCAAAAATAAATAAATACATGAATAAATAGTCAAGTGAGCATACCTTAGGAGAGTCGCAGTTACTCCCGCCGTTTACCCGCGCGGAGCGTCATCGCCTCCGCGAACCGTCAAAAATAAATAAATACATGAATAAATAAATGTCAAGTGAGCCTACCTTAAGAGAGTCACAGTTACTCCCGCCGTTTACCCGCGCAAAGTGCGAGAGGCGGTGTATTTACTCGCCGTGTCCGCGAGAGGGAGGTAACTCCCCGTTGCGACCTCCGGGAGAGCAACGGGCCGCCGAAAACGCTCAGCCGAGGTGCTGGAAGCCTCGGCCGGCTCGCAAAGCGAGGCGCGAGGCACCGGGAGAACCGGCTGGAGGTCCCCTGGAAGCTCAGCGGGCCGTGGGAAACGCTCAGCCGAGGTGCTGGAAGCCTCGGCCGGCTCACAAAGCGAGGCGCGAGGCACCGGGAGAACCGGCTGGAGGTCCCCTGGAAGCTCAGCGGGCCGTGGGAAACGCTTGGCCGGGGTGCCTGGAGCCTCGGCCGGCTTAAAAGTGAGGAGGAAGCGCGCGGAGAACCGGCTGGAGGTCCCCTGGAAGCTCAGCGGGGTGTGGGAAAAAGCTTAGCCGGGGTGCCGGAAGCCTCGGCCGGCTTAAAACGTGAGGAGGAAAGCACCGGGAGAACCGGCTGGAGGTCTTCTGGAAGCTCAGCGGGCCGTGGAGAAAGCTTAGCCGGGGTGCCGGAAGCCTCGGCCGGCTTAAAATGTGAGGAGGAAACCGGCTGGACGTCTTCTGGAAGATCAGCGGGCCGTGGAAAATGCTAAGCCGAGGTGCTGGTTGTCGAATAAGGCTCCGCCATCTCGTAGAAGGTGCTAATAAAGTTCATATCCGCTCGGCTGGAGGTAATTGGCCAGCGGACCGGCCGGCGGGACCTCCGTGACCGCCTATCCGCCTGGCGGTGCCTCCTGGCCGGCGTGCATTCCGGGCCGCGACCGCTCACTTACGGGACCCTGATTGGCCCGCGGACCGGCCGGCGGGACCTCCGTGACCGCCTATCCGCCTGGCGGTGCCTGCTGGCCGGCGTGCATTCCGGGCCGCGACCGCTCACTTACGGGACCCTGATTGGCCCGCGGACCGGCCGGCGGGACCTCCGTGACAGCCTACCCGCCTGGCGGTGGCTGCTGGCCGGCGCGGATTCCGGGCCGCGACCGCTAACTTACGGGACCCTAATTGGCCCGCGGACCAGCTGGCGGGACCTCCGTGACAGCCTACCCGCCTGGCGGTGCCTCCTGGCCGGCGTGGATTCCGGGCCGCGACCGCTAACTTACGGGACCCTAAACGGCCCGCGGACCAGCTGGCGGGACCTCCGTGACCGCCCATCCGCCTGCCGGTGCCTCCTGGCCGGCGTGGATTCCGGGCCGCGACCGCTAACTTACGGGACCATAAATGGCCCGCGGACCAGCTGGCGGGACCTCCGTGACCGCCTATCCGCCTGGCGGTGCCTCCTGGCCGGCCTGGATTCCGGGCCGCGACCGCTCACCTACGGGACCCTAAATGGCCCGCGGACCAGCCGGCGGGACCTCCGTGACAGCCTATCCGCCTCCCGGTGGCTGCTGGCCGGCGCGGATTCCGGGCCGCGACCGCTAACTTACGGGACCCCAATTGGCCCGCGGACCAGCCGGCGGGACCCCCGTGACCGCCTATCCGCCTTGGCCGGTTCCCCGGCCGGCCACGGATGGCGAGAATCCGGCCTCCTCGCCCGGAGCGCTCGTCGGCTTCGGCGAAAAATGCACTAAGTGCCAAACCCCATTCATTTACAATAGCGTGTCCGCCAGAGGGCGCAGTTCCCCCCGCGGACCGGCCGGCGGGACCTCCGTGACCGCCTATCCGCCTGGTGGTGGCTGCGGGCCGGCGCGAATTCCGGGCCGCGACCGCTAACTTACGGGACCCCGATTGGCCCGCGGACCAGCCGGCGGGACCTCCGTGACCGCCTATCCGCCTGCGCTGGTTCCCCGGCCGGCGCGAATTCCGGGCCGCGACCGCTAACTTACGGGACCCCGATTGGCCCGCGGACCAGCCGGCGGGACCTCCGTGACCGCCTATCCGCCTGCGCTGGTTCCCCGGCCGGCGCGAATTCCGGGCCGCGACCGCTAACTTACGGGACCCCGATTGGCCCGCGGACCAGCCGGCGGGACCTCCGTGACCGCCTATGCGCCTGCGCTGGTTCCCCGGCCGGCGCGAATTCCGGGCCGCGACCGCTAATTTACGGGACCCCAATTGGCCCGCGGACCAGCCGGCGGGACCTCCGTGACCGCCTATCCGCCTTCGCTGGTTCCCCGGTCGGCGTGTATTCCGGGCCGCGGCCGCTCACTTACGGGACCAAAATTGGCCCGCGGACCAGCCGGCGGGACCTCCGTGACCGCCTATCCGCCTGCGCTGGTTCCCCGGCCGGCGTGGATTCCGGACCGCGACCGCTAAATTACGGGACCCAAATTGGCCCGCGGACCAGCCGGCGGGACATCCGTGACCGCCTATCCGCCTTCGCTGGTTCCCCGGTCGGCCACAGATGACGAATATTCGGCCTCTCGCTCTGGAAGTCCTGCCGACTTAGCCGAAAATTTTCTAAGTGCCATCGGCTCTCGCTCGGAAAAGTGTCCGCCTCGTCTGGTTCCCCAGCTCGGCCTCAGAATTCGAAAATTCGGCCTCTCTGAGGTACCAGGGGTAGGCTTTATGTACTTGGTCCCCCCAGTTAGTGTACTCATCACTTTACCCCCCTTTCGCAAAATATAGTCGGCACGTATGTGCAGAACTGTTTATTTTCATTTTAAAAATTTTCTAAGTGCCAGCGGAAGCTGTCACACGAACTGTCCGAGCTACCACGGTGCCCATCCCGGGCAGTGACGGCAAAAGGCCGATGTGTGTTTGATGGAAGTCTGAATAATTTCTAAGTGCCAACGGCTCAACCGCCGTAAAGTGTCCGCCTCGGCTGGTTCTCCCGGTCGGCCCGAACGAGCGAAAATTCGGCCTCTTCCCCTGGAGGTCCGGAACATTTTGGCGAATATTTTCAAAGTGCCAACGGCTGTTGCGCCGTAAAGTGTCCGCCTCGGCTGGTTCTCCCGGTCGGCCCGAACGAGCGAAAATTCGGCCTCTTCCCCTGGAGGTCCGGAACATTTTGGCGAATATTTTCAAAGTGCCAACGGCTGTTGCGCCGTAAAGTGTCCGACCCGGCCGGTTCCTCCGGTCGGCCCGAACGAGCGAAAATTCGGCCTCTTCCCCTGGAGGTCCGGAACATTTTGGCGAATATTTTCAAAGTGCCAACGGCTGTTGCGCCGTAACGTGTCCGACCCGGCCGGTTCCTCCGGTCGGCCCGAACGAGCGAAAATTCGGCCTCTTCCCCTGGAGGTCCGGAACATTTTGGCGAATATTTTCAAAGTGCCAACGGCTGTTGCGCCGTAACGTGTCCGACCCGGCCGGTTCCTCCGGTCGGCCCGAACGAGCGAAAATTCGGCCTCTTCCCCTGGAGGTCCGGAACATTTTGGCGAATATTTTCAAAGTGCCAACGGCTGTTGCGCCGTAACGTGTCCGACCCGGCCGGTTCCTCCGGTCGGCCCGAACGAGCGAAAATTCGGCCTCTTCCCCTGGAGGTCCGGACGACTTTGGCGAATATTTTCTAAGTGCGAACGGCTGTTGCGCCGTAACGTGTCCGACCCGGCCGGTTCCTCCGGTCGGCCCGAACGAGCGAAAATTCGGCCTCTTCCCCTGGAGGTCCGGACGACTTTGACGAATATTTTCTAAGTGCCAACGGCTGTTCCGCCGTAACGTGTCCGACCCGGCCGGTTCCTCCGGTCGGCCTGAACAAGTGAAAATTCGGCCTCTTCCCCTGGAGGTCCGGAACATTTTGGCGAATATTTTCTAAGTGCCATCGGCTCTTCCGCCGTAAGGTGTCCGACCCGGCCGGTTCCTCCGGTCGGCCTGAACGAGCGAAAATTCGGCCTCTTCCCCTGGAGGTCCTGTCAAGTTTAACGAATATTTTCTAAGTGCCATCGGCTCTTCCGCCGTAATGTGTCCGACTCGGCCGGTTCCTCCGGTCGGCCTGAACGAGCGAAAATTCGGCCTCTTCCCCTGGAGGTCCTGTCAAGTTTAACGAATATTTTCTAAGTGCCATCGGCTCTTCCGCCGTAAGGTGTCCGACTCGGCCGGTTCCTCCGGTCGGCCTGAACGAGCGAAAATTCGGCCTCTTCCCCTGGAGGTCCTGTCAAGTTTAACGAATATTTTCTAAGTGCCATCGGCTCTTCCGCCGTAAGGTGTCCGACTCGGCCGGTTCCTCCGGTCGGCCTGAACAAGCGAAAATTCGGCCTCTTCCCCTGGAGGTCCGTTCAAGTTTAACGAATATTTTCTAAGTGCCATCGGCTCTTCCGCCGTAAGGTGTCCGACTCGGCTGGTTCCCGATGTCGGCCAGAACAAGTGGAAACTCGGCCTCTTCCCCTGGAGGTCAGTTGAAGTTTAACGAATATTTTCAAAGTGCCAACGGCTGCTCCGCCGTAAAGCGTCCGACTCGGCTGGTTCCCGATGTCGGCCAGAACAAGTGAAAATTCGGCCTCTTCCCCTGGAGGTCCGTTCAAGATTAACGAATATTTTCTAAGTGCCAACGGCTGCTCCGCCGTAAAGCGTCCGACTCGGCTGGTTCCCGATGTCGGCCAGAACAAGTGAAAATTCGGCCTCTTCCCCTGGAGGTCCGTTCAAGATTAACGAATATTTTCTAAGTGCCAACGGCTCTTGCGCCGAAAAGCGTCCGCCTCGGCTGGTTCCCGATGTCGGCCAGAACAAGTGAAAATTCGGCCTCTTCCCCTGGAGGTCCGTTCAAGATTAACGAATATTTTCTAAGTGCCAACGGCTCTTGCGCCGAAAAGCGTCCGCCTCGGCTGGTTCCCGCGGTCGGACACAAAATGTGTCAATTCGGCCTCTCTGAGGTACCAGGGGAGGGCTTTATGTACTTGGTCCCCCCACTTAGTGTACTCATCACTTTACCCCCCTTTCGCAAAATATAGTCGGCACGTATGTGCAGAACTGTTTATTTTCATTTTAAAAATTGTCTAAGTGCCAGCGGAAGCTGTCACACGAACTGTCCGAGCTACCACGGTGCCCATCCCGGGCAGTGACGGCAAAAGGCCGATGTGTGTTTGATGGAAGTCTGAATAATTTCTAAGTGCCAACGGCTCAACCGCCGTAAAGTGTCCGCCTCGGCCGGTTCTCCCGGTCGGCCCGAACGAGCGAAAATTCGGCCTCTTTCCCTGGAGGTCCGGAACATTTTGGCGAATATTTTCTAAGTGCCAACGGGTGCTCCGCCGTAAAGTGTCCGCCTCGGCTGGTTCCCCCGGTCGGCCAGAACAAGTGAAAATTCGGCCTCTTCCCCTGGAGGTCCGGAACATTTTGGCGAATATTTCCTAAGTGCCAACGGCTGTTCCGCCGTAAAGAGTCCGACTCGGCTGGTTCCCGATGTCGGCCAGAACAAGTGAAAAATCGGCCTCTTCCCCTGGAAGTCCGGCCGAGTTAAGGCAAATATTTCCTAAGTGCCAACGGCTGTTCCGCCGTAAAGGGTCCGACTCGGCTGGTTCCCGATGTCGGCCAGAACAAGTGAAAAATCGGCCTCTTCCCCTGGAAGTCCGGCCGAGTTAAGGCAAATATTTCCTAAGTGCCAACGGCTGCTCCGCCGTAAAGCGTCCGACTCGGCTGGTTCCCGATGTCGGCCAGAATAAGTGGAAATTCGGCCTCTTCCCCTGGAGGTCCGTTCAAGATTAACGAATATTTTCTAAGTGCCAACGGCTGCTCCGCCGAAAAGCGTCCGACTCGGCTGGTTCCCGATGTCGGCCAGAACAAGTGAAAATTCGGCCTCTTCCCCTGGAGGTCAGTTGAAGTTTAACGAATATTTTCTAAGTGCCAACGGCTGTTCCGCCGTAAAGAGTCCGACTCGGCTGGTTCCCGATGTCGGCCAGAACAAGTGAAAATTCGGCCTCTTCCCCTGGAGGTCAGTTGAAGTTTAACGAATATTTTCTAAGTGCCAACGGCTGTTCCGCCGTAAAGAGTCCGACTCGGCTGGTTCCCGATGTCGGCCAGAACAAGTGAAAATTCGGCCTCTTCCCCTGGAAGTCCGGCCGAGTTAAGGCAAATATTTCCCAAGTGCCAACGGCTGTTCCGCCGTAAAGGGTCCGACTCGGCTGGTTCCCGATGTCGGCCAGAACAAGTGAAAAATCGGCCTCTTCCCCTGGAAGTCCGGCCAAGTTCGGCGAATATTTCCTAAGTGCCAACGGCTGTTCCGCCGTAAAGAGTCCGACTCGGCTGGTTCCCGATGTCGGCCAGAACAAGTGAAAATTCGGCCTCTTCCCCTGGAAGTCCGGCCGAGTTAAGGCAAATATTTCCTAAGTGCCAACGGCTGTTCCGCCGTAAAGAGTCCGACTCGGCTGGTTCCCGATGTCGGCCAGAACAAGTGAAAAATCGGCCTCTTCCCCTGGAAGTCCGGCCAAGTTCGGCGAATATTTCCTAAGTGCCAACGGCTGTTCCGCCGTAAAGAGTCCGACTCGGCTGGTTCCCGATGTCGGCCAGAACAAGTGAAAATCCGGCCTCTTCCCCTGGAAGTCCGGCCGAGTTAAGGCAAATATTTCCTAAGTGCCAACGGCTGTTCCGCCGTAAAGAGTCCGACTCGGCTGGTTCCCGATGTCGGCCAGAACAAGTGAAAATCCGGCCTCTTCCCCTGGAAGTCCGGCCGAGTTCGGCGAATATTTCCTAAGTGCCAACGGCTGTTCCGCCGTAAAGAGTCCGACTCGGCTGGTTCCCGATGTCGGCCAGAACAAGTGAAAATCCGGCCTCTTCCCCTGGAAGTCCGGCCGAGTTAAGGCGAATATTTCCTAAGTGCCAACGGCTGCTCAGCCTTAAAGTGTCCGACTCGGCCGGTTCCCGATGTCGGCCAGAACAAGTGAAAATCCGGCCTCTTCCCCTGGAAGTCCGGCCGAGTTAAGGCAAATATTTCCTAAGTGCCAACGGCTGTTCCGCCGTAAAGGGTCCGACTCGGCTGGTTCCCGATGTCGGCCAGAACAAGTGAAAAATCGGCCTCTTCCCCTGGAGGTCCGGAACATTTTGGCGAATATTTCCTAAGTGCCAACGGCTGTTCCGCCGTAAAGTGTCCGCCTCGGCTGGTTCCCGATGTCGGCCAGAACAAGTGAAAATCCGGCCTCTTCCCCTGGAGGTCCGGAACATTTTGGCAAATATTTCCTAAGTGCCAACGGCTGCTCCGCCGTAAAGTGTCCGACTCGGCCGGTTCCCCCGGTCGTCCAGAACAAGTGAAAATCCGGCCTCTTCCCCTGGAAGTCCGGCCGAGTTAAGGCAAATATTTCCTAAGTGCCAACGGCTGCTCAGCCTTAAAGTGTCCGACTCGGCTGGTTCCCGATGTCGGCCAGAACAAGTGAAAATCCGGCCTCTTCCCCTGGAAGTCCGGCCGAGTTAAGGCGAATATTTCCTAAGTGCCAACGGCTGCTCAGCCTTAAAGTGTCCGACTCGGCTGGTTCCCGATGTCGGCCAGAACAAGTGAATATTCGGCCTCTTCCCCTGGAGGTCCGGAACATTTTGGCAAATATTTCCTAAGTGCCAACGGCTGCTCCGCCGTAAAGTGTCCGACTCGGCTGGTTCCCGATGTCGGCCAGAACAAGTGAAAATCCGGCCTCTTCCCCTGGAAGTCCGGCCAAGTTCGGCGAATATTTCCTAAGTGCCAACGGCTGTTCCGCCGTAAAGAGTCCGACTCGGCTGGTTCCCGATGTCGGCCAGAACAAGTGAATATTCGGCCTCTTCCCCTGGAGGTCCGTTCAAGATTAACGAATATTTTCTAAGTGCCAACGGCTGCTCCGCCGTAAAGCGTCCGACTCGGCTGGTTCCCGATGTCGGCCAGAACAAGTGAATATTCGGCCTCTTCCCCTGGAGGTCCGTTCAAGATTAACGAATATTTTCTAAGTGCCAACGGCTGCTCCGCCGTAAAGCGTCCGACTCGGCTGGTTCCCGATGTCGGCCAGAACAAGTGAAAATTCGGCCTCTTCCCCTGGAGGTCAGTTGAAGTTTAACGAATATTTTCTAAGTGCCAACGGCTGCTCCGCCGTAAAGCGTCCGACTCGGCTGGTTCCCGATGTCGGCCAGAACAAGTGAAAATTCGGCCTCTTCCCCTGGAGGTCAGTTGAAGTTTAACGAATATTTTCAAAGTGCCAACGGCTGCTCCGCCGTAAAGCGTCCGACTCGGCTGGTTCCCGATGTCGGCCAGAACAAGTGAAAATTCGGCCTCTTCCCCTGGAGGTCCGTTCAAGATTAACGAATATTTTCTAAGTGCCAACGGCTCTTGCGCCGAAAAGCGTCCGCCTCGTCTGGTTCCCGCGGTCGGACACAAAATGTGTCAATTCGGCCTCTCTGAGGTACCAGGGGTAGGCTTTATGTACTTGGTCCCCCCACTTAGTGTACTCATCACTTTACCCCCCTTTCGCAAAATATAGTCGGCACGTATGTGCAGAACTGTTTATTTTCATTTTAAAAATTGTCTAAGTGCCAGCGGAAGCTGTCACACGAACTGTCCTAGCTACCACGGTGCCCATCCCGGGCAGTGACGGCAAAAGGCCGATGTGTGTTTATGGAAGTCTGAATAATTTCTAAGTGCCAACGGCTCAACCGCCGTAAAGTGTCCGCCTCGGCTGGTTCTCCCGGTCGGCCCGAACGAGCGAAAATTCGGCCTCTTCCCCTGGAGGTCCGGAACATTTTGGCGAATATTTTCAAAGTGCCAACGGCTGCTCCGCCGTAAAGTGTCCGCCTCGGCTGGTTCCCCCGGTCGGCCAGAACAAGTGAAAATTCGGCCTCTTCCCCTGGAGGTCCGGAACATTTTGGCGAATATTTTCAAAGTGCCAACGGCTGCTCCGCCGTAAAGTGTCCGCCTCGGCTGGTTCCCCCGGTCGGCCAGAACAAGTGAAAATTCGGCCTCTTCCCCTGGAGGTCCGGAACATTTTGGCGAATATTTCCTAAGTGCCAACGGCTGCTCCGCCGTAAAGTGTCCGACTCGGCTGGTTCCCCCGGTCGGCCAGAACAAGTGAAAAATCGGCCTCTTCCCCTGGAAGTCCGGCCGAGTTAAGGCAAATATTTCCTAAGTGCCAACGGCTGCTCAGCCTTAAAGGGTCCGACTCGGCTGGTTCCCGATGTCGGCCAGAACAAGTGAAAATTCGGCCTCTTCCCCTGGAAGTCCGGCCGAGTTAAGGCAAATATTTCCTAAGTGCCAACGGCTGCTCCGCCGTAAAGCGTCCGACTCGGCTGGTTCCCGATGTCGGCCAGAACAAGTGAAAATTCGGCCTCTTCCCCTGGAGGTCCGTTCAAGATTAACGAATATTTCCTAAGTGCCAACGGCTGTTCCGC
Source organism: Syngnathus scovelli (assembly GCF_024217435.2). Classification (NCBI taxonomy): domain Eukaryota; kingdom Metazoa; phylum Chordata; class Actinopteri; order Syngnathiformes; family Syngnathidae; genus Syngnathus; species Syngnathus scovelli. The sequence continues at coordinate 24,451 of NW_026061436.1, forward strand.
CGTAAAGAGTCCGACTCGGCTGGTTCCCGATGTCGGCCAGAACAAGTGAAAAATCGGCCTCTTCCCCTGGAAGTCCGGCCGAGTTCGGCGAATATTTCCTAAGTGCCAACGGCTGTTCCGCCGTAAAGAGTCCGACTCGGCTGGTTCCCGATGTCGGCCAGAACAAGTGAAAATCCGGCCTCTTCCCCTGGAAGTCCGGCCGAGTTAAGGCAAATATTTCCTAAGTGCCAACGGCTGTTCCGCCGTAAAGGGTCCGACTCGGCTGGTTCCCGATGTCGGCCAGAACAAGTGAAAAATCGGCCTCTTCCCCTGGAAGTCCGGCCGAGTTCGGCGAATATTTCCTAAGTGCCAACGGCTGTTCCGCCGTAAAGAGTCCGACTCGGCTGGTTCCCGATGTCGGCCAGAACAAGTGAAAATCCGGCCTCTTCCCCTGGAAGTCCGGCCGAGTTAAGGCAAATATTTCCTAAGTGCCAACGGCTGTTCCGCCGTAAAGAGTCCGACTCGGCTGGTTCCCGATGTCGGCCAGAACAAGTGAAAAATCGGCCTCTTCCCCTGGAAGTCCGGCCGAGTTCGGCGAATATTTCCTAAGTGCCAACGGCTGTTCCGCCGTAAAGAGTCCGACTCGGCTGGTTCCCGATGTCGGCCAGAACAAGTGAAAATCCGGCCTCTTCCCCTGGAAGTCCGGCCGAGTTAAGGCAAATATTTCCTAAGTGCCAACGGCTGTTCCGCCGTAAAGGGTCCGACTCGGCTGGTTCCCGATGTCGGCCAGAACAAGTGAAAAATCGGCCTCTTCCCCTGGAAGTCCGGCCGAGTTCGGCGAATATTTCCTAAGTGCCAACGGCTGTTCCGCCGTAAAGAGTCCGACTCGGCTGGTTCCCGATGTCGGCCAGAACAAGTGAAAATCCGGCCTCTTCCCCTGGAAGTCCGGCCGAGTTAAGGCGAATATTTCCTAAGTGCCAACGGCTGTTCCGCCGTAAAGGGTCCGACTCGGCTGGTTCCCGATGTCGGCCAGAACAAGTGAAAAATCGGCCTCTTCCCCTGGAAGTCCGGCCGAGTTCGGCGAATATTTCCTAAGTGCCAACGGCTGTTCCGCCGTAAAGAGTCCGACTCGGCTGGTTCCCGATGTCGGCCAGAACAAGTGAAAATCCGGCCTCTTCCCCTGGAAGTCCGGCCGAGTTAAGGCGAATATTTCCTAAGTGCCAACGGCTGTTCCGCCGTAAAGGGTCCGACTCGGCTGGTTCCCGATGTCGGCCAGAACAAGTGAAAAATCGGCCTCTTCCCCTGGAAGTCCGGCCGAGTTCGGCGAATATTTCCTAAGTGCCAACGGCTGTTCCGCCGTAAAGAGTCCGACTCGGCTGGTTCCCGATGTCGGCCAGAACAAGTGAAAATCCGGCCTCTTCCCCTGGAAGTCCGGCCGAGTTAAGGCGAATATTTCCTAAGTGCCAACGGCTGCTCAGCCTTAAAGTGTCCGACTCGGCTGGTTCCCGATGTCGGCCCGAACGAGCGAAAATTCGGCCTCTTCCCCTGGAGGTCCGGAACATTTTGGCGAATATTTCCTAAGTGCCAACGGCTGCTCCGCCGTAAAGTGTCCGACTCGGCTGGTTCCCGATGTCGGCCAGAACAAGTGAAAATCCGGCCTCTTCCCCTGGAAGTCCGGCCAAGTTCGGCGAATATTTCCTAAGTGCCAACGGCTGCTCCGCCGTAAAGAGACCGACTCGGCTGGTTCCCGATGTCGGCCAGAACAAGTGAAAATTCGGCCTCTTCCCCTGGAGGTCAGTTGAAGTTTAACGAATATTTCCTAAGTGCCAACGGCTGCTCCGCCGTAAAGTGTCCGACTCGGCTGGTTCCCGATGTCGGCCAGAACAAGTGAATATTCGGCCTCTTCCCCTGGAGGTCCGGAACATTTTGGCAAATATTTCCTAAGTGCCAACGGCTGCTCCGCCGTAAAGAGTCCGACTCGGCTGGTTCCCGATGTCGGCCAGAACAAGTGAAAAATCGGCCTCTTCCCCTGGAAGTCCGGCCGAGTTCGGCGAATATTTCCTAAGTGCCAACGGCTGTTCCGCCGTAAAGAGTCCGACTCGGCTGGTTCCCGATGTCGGCCAGAACAAGTGAAAATTCGGCCTCTTCCCCTGGAGGTCCGTTCAAGATTAACGAATATTTTCTAAGTGCCAACGGCTGCTCCGCCGTAAAGCGTCCGACTCGGCTGGTTCCCGATGTCGGCCAGAACAAGTGAAAATTCGGCCTCTTCCCCTGGAAGTCCGGCCGAGTTAAGGCAAATATTTCCTAAGTGCCAACGGCTGCTCAGCCTTTAAGTGTCCGACTCGGCTGGTTCCCGATGTCGGCCAGAACAAGTGAAAATCCGGCCTCTTCCCCTGGAAGTCCGGCCGAGTTAAGGCAAATATTTCCTAAGTGCCAACGGCTGCTCAGCCGTAAAGGGTCCGACTTGGCTGGTTCCCGATGTCGGCCAGAACAAGTGAAAATTCGGCCTCTTCCCCTGGAGGTCAGTTGAAGTTTAACGAATATTTTCTAAGTGCCAACGGCTGCTCCGCCGTAAAGTGTCCGCCTCGGCCGGTTCACCCAGTCGGCCAGAACAAGTGAAAATTTGGCCTCTTCCCCTGGAGGTCCGGAACATTTTGGCGAATATTTTCTAAGTGCCAACGGCTGCTCCGCCGTAAAGCGTCCGACTCGGCTGGTTCCCGATGTCGGCCAGAACAAGTGACAATTCGGCCTCTTCCCCTGGAGGTCCTTTCAAGTTTAACGAATATTTTCTAAGTGCCAACGGCTGCTCCGCCTTAAAGCGTCCGACTCGGCTGGTTCCCGATGTCGGCCAGAACAGGTGAAAATTCGGCCTCTTCCCCTGGAGGTCCGTTCAAGTTTGGCGAATATTTTCTAAGTGCCAACGGCTGCTCCGCCTTAAAGTGTCCGACTCGGCTGGTTCCCGATGTCGGGCAGAACAAGTGACAATTCGGCCTCTTCCCCTGGAAGTCCGGCCGAGTTTGGCGAATATTTTCTAAGTGCCAACGGCTGCTCCGCCGTAAAGAGTCCGACTCGGCTGGTTCCCGATGTCGGCCAGAAAAAGTGACAATTCGGCCTCTTCCCCTGGAGGTCCTTTGAAGTTTAGCGAATATTTTCTAAGTGCCAACGGCTCTTGCGCCGAAAAGCGTCCGCCTCGGCTGGTTCCCGCGGTCGGCCGTAATAGGCGAAAATTCGGCCTCTTCCCCTGGAGCGACCTCCAAATTTGGGCGAAATTTTTTCTAAGTGCCTAAAGGTACCAGGGGTTGGGGTACCAGGGGTGCATTACCAACTGGTCTTTTGTCAACCCATGTACTTTTTCTAGAGTACATGGGTTGGTCCCCCCACTTAGTGTACTCATCACTTTACCCCCCTTTCGCAAAATATAGTCAGAACGAGCATGGGGGACGCAATTGTTTTCCATGCAAATCAATTGGGCCTGGTCCGAGCGCTGGTAACGGCCGCCAGCAAGCGTCCCCTGCTCGGATAGCAGAACTGAAGAAGGCACGGCACTTCCAGAGAGAGAGAGAGAAAATTTTCTAAGTGCCACATTTCTCAAAAATTTTCAAAGTGCCACATCTCTCAAAAAATTTCTAAGTGCCACATCTCTCAAAAAATTTCTAAGTGCCACATCTCTGAAAAAATTTCTAAGTGCCACATCTCTGAAAAACTTTCTAAGTGCCACATCTCTGAAAAATTTTCTAAGTGCCACAGCACGGCTGTGAAATATTCAAAGTCCTACAGGCATTGGCAGAATCCGCGGACGGCCGTCTGCTCCCGGCGGCCGCCGCGAAGCTACTACCCCCTCCCGGGGACGGCTGTCTGCTCCCGGCAGCCGTCCTTACCCCCCTCCCCCGTTTGCACCGCCTGAAGTTAGACCCGCCTTGGTAGGGCCCCCACCGGCCCCGGCTCGCCGGCGTTGGGTGGACGGTTCCTGCCCACTTGCGGGTCCCGGTCGCTTGGCAACCGACCGGGGAGGACCAGCCGCCTCCTTAAACACAGGCTGGAAGGGAAATCCGATCAAGCTACGGAGGACCGGCCGCCTCCATAAACTCAGGCCGGAAGGGAAATCCAATCAAGCTACGGAGGACCGGCCGCCTCCATAAACACAGGCCGGAAGGGAAATCCAATCAAGCTACGGAGGACCGGCCGCCTCCATAAACTCAGGCCGGAAGGGAAATCCGATCAAGTTACGGAGGACCGGTCGCCTCCCTAAACACAGGCCGGGCAAAAATCCACGAATGGCCCGTCAAGGGTAGAAGGTCATCCAAGGAAGGAGGTACCGGCCGCCTCCTTAAACACAGGCCGGGCAAAAATCTGCGAATGGCCCGTCAAGGGTAGTAGGTCATCCAAGAAAGGGGGTACCGGCCGCCTCTATTAACAGGCCGGGCAAAAATCTGCGAATGGGCCCGTCAAGGGTAGTGGGTCATCCAAGGAAGGAGGTACCGGCCGCCTCCTTAAACACAGGCCGGGCAAAAATCTGCGAATGGCCCGTCAAGGGTAGTAGGTCATCCAAGAAAGGGGGTACCGGCCGCCTCTATTAACAGGCCGGGCAAAAATCTGCGAATGGGCCCGTCAAGGGTAGTGGGTCATCCAAGGAAGGAGGTACCGGCCGCCTCCTTAAACACAGGCCGGGCAAAAATCTGCGAATGGCCCGTCAAGGGTAGTAGGTCATCCAAGAAAGGGGGGTACCGGCCGCCTCTATTAACAGGCCGGGCAAAAATCTGCGAATGGGCCCGTCAAGGGTAGTGGGTCATCCAAGGAAGGAGGTACCGGCCGCCTCCTTAAACACAGGCCGGGCAAAAATCTGCGAACGGTCCGTCAAGGATTCTGGCTCATCCAAGAAAGGGGGTACCGGCCGCCTTACTAACAGGCCGGAGTACAGGGGGCGAAAGGCTGTCGATGGGGAAGGATCGGGGCCACGGCTAATCTAGCGATGCCCGCGTCGGGCGGTCACTCCGACGAATGAGCGGGGCCGAATCCGGCGCGAGGCGGCCTTCAGGCACGTGGTTCGAGACGACCTCACCCGGCTCTAGCCCGGAGGATCGGAGGCAACGGCCGTCTCCTTAAGCTAAGGCCGGACGAAAATCTGCGGATGCGGTCCATCCAAGGCAGACGGAGGTACCGGCCGCCTCGGTAAACAAAGCCCGGGCAAAAATCTGCGAATGGTCCGTCAAGGATTCTGGCTCATCCAAGGTGGGGGTACCGGCCGCCTCTATTAACAGGCCGGAGTACAGGGGGCGAAAGGCTGTCGATGGGGAAGGATCGGGGCCACGGCTAATCTAGCGATGCCCGCGTCGGGCGGTCACTCCGACGAATGAGCGGGGCCGAATCCGGCGTAGGCGGCCTTCAGGCACGTGGTTCGAGACGACCTCACCCGGCTCTAGCCCGGAGGATCGGAGGCAACGGCCGTCTCCTTAAGCTAAGGCCGGACGAAAATCTGCGGATGCGGTCCATCCAAGGCAGACGGAGGTACCGGCCGCCTCGGTAAATAAAGCCCGGGCAAAAATCTGCGAACGGCCCGTCAAGGGTTCTGTCTCATCCAAGAAAGGGGTACCGGCCGCCTCAGAGGCCGGAGCGAAGGGGGCGAAAGGCTGTCGATGGGGAAGGATCGGGGCCACGGCTAATCTAGCGATGCCCGCGTCGGGCGGTCACTCCGACGAATGAGCGGGGCCGAATCCGGCGTAGGCGGCCTTCAGGCACGTGGTTCGAGACGACCTCACCCGGCTCTAGCCCGGAGCGAATATCATCTCCAAGGTGTGGAGGCAACGGCCGTCTCCTTAAGCTAAGGCCGGACGAAAATCTGCGGATGCGGTCCATCCAAGGCAGACGGAGGTACCGGCCGCCTCGGTAAATAAAGCCCGGGCAAAAATCTGCGAACGGCCCGTCAAGGGTTCTGTCTCATCCAAGAAAGGGGTACCGGCCGCCTCAGAGGCCGGAGCGAAGGGGGCGAAAGGCTGTCGATGGGGAAGGATCGGGGCCACGGCTAATCTAGCGATGCCCGCGTCGGGCGGTCACTCCGACGAATGAGCGGGGCCGAATCCGGCGTAGGCGGCCTTCAGGCACGTGGTTCGAGACGACCTCACCCGGCTCTAGCCCGGAGCGAATATCATCTCCAAGGTGTGGAGGCAACGGCCGTCTCCTTAAGCTAAGGCCGGACGAAAATCTGCGGATGCGGTCCATCCAAGGCAGACGGAGGTACCGGCCGCCTCGGTAAACAGAGGCCGGGCGAAAATCTGCGAATGGTCCGTTAAGGATTCTCTCTCATCCAAGGAAGGGGTACCGGCCGCCTCTATTAACAGGCCGGAGCACAGGGGGCGAAAGGCTGTCGATGGGGAAGGATCGGGGCCACGGCTAATCTAGCGATGCCCGCGTCGGGCGGTCACTCCGACGAATGAGCGGGGCCGAATCCGGCGCGAGGCGGCCTTCAGGCACGTGGTTCGAGACGACCTCACCCGGCTCTAGCCCGGAGCGAAAAAAAACACTCTTATAACCTGACCGACATGCGCCCATGACCCGCCTTGGTAGGGCCCCCACCGGCCCCGGCTACCGCCGGCGTTGGGTGGACGGTTCCTCCCCACTTGCGGGTCGCACTCCAGCGCTACGGCCGCCGCGCGAGCGCGCGCCCCGCGCCGCCCGCGCAGGCCTAGCGCGAACCGTACGGCAGCGAAACCGAGACGCCCCGGCTCAACCTCACCCAGAGGCCATCCACGGAGGCCGAGCGCGCGATCCGACTTGCGGCACGCCACGTGGGCGTCCGCCGGCCGCGCCGGTCGACCGCGAAACCGATTTCTCAAAGACCACGCCCGAGTCCCAACCTCCGCACATATCCGCACACGCCTTCCCGACCACCGCGAAGCGGGAGGCGTCTATCGTGGCCGCCGGGGCGTATGACCCCTCCGCGTGAGGCGTGCGGGCTCGGGGGGGCCGCAACGACCGAGTCTGACTCGGACGGGGCGCAGCTTCCCTCCCGGTCGCAGCATCAGCGCCGAACGCGCGACGTCACC